>NC_057799.1:27242406-27399002 GCF_018294505.1 Triticum aestivum
TTGTGTCACTCGCAACTCACTAACTCATCACAAATTCTTCATACGAGCAAAATAACACTACTAGGGACAAAGCAGGGCTTCGATTTTCTTGCACAACAGCTAACAGTTAGAGCTTTTAATTCATGTTTACCCAATAATTCTCCACAATTCCTCACATAGTTTCTAGTTCAACCATTACTGGTATGTAAATAGACAAGATTAGATCGATACTAAAATTTGCATTACGCTATCGACGAATGACGGCTCAATTTTATCTCCACATAGATGACACAAGAATCTCATTTGAGCAGTTGGTCACAATGCATACTAGCATACTAATGTTTCCAATCGAACCGCAGCCAGAAACTTAGAACGACTTATCCAACTTCTACCACCAAATCAAATTCATAATATGATGTTGCCTCCACGTTCCACGATCCCGGTAGGTACATCCATGCACTTTCCACATGCGAGATGTGATGAAGATGTGAGATGTGGCCAAAGATTTGGGATGTTGTAAACATATCTACGAGATATTTTTTTCTCTATGTATACCTAATAGTTTACTAGAAGCCGCTATCAGGATATTTCTGACTTTAAAAGACACACACACACACACAGAGAGAGAGATACGTATATACTATGGTCATGTGAGTGTCACAAATTAATCCATGAAACATGCAATTTTATGTAGTCTATTTTCTTATGGTTAGAGGGGTTAAGTTTAAGTATTATTTTATGGTGCAATCTATTGAATAGAAAGAAACTAATCAAATTTAGCGTAGGGCGTGCATATATTTTAATGACACACATTACAACCTAGCAGAAAATACTATTATTTATATTGAGCATAATTATCGTAAGTAAATATAAAAAAGAAGTAACCGCTCGCAGTTAATAGTGAGTTTTAAACATGTATAAAAGTTTAATATAAATATTCAATTTAATTAGACTCGATTTCTTGTCACCGCCCTAGATTCATGTTTGTAATTAGTGGCATTGCATCCATGCATCATGTCTAATTTTATCAGAAATTTGAATTGAGGGAATTTTCAAAACCTCAGAAACATTTTAGAAATTATCAACACTAAAATCTTCTCAAATAAGTCCAAGAAAATGTTCCTGTTATTTTATGAAAATATTGGAAAGAGGTAAAATTAAAACCAGTGTTTTTGGATTGTCAGAAATATTTATTTTGGGAATTTGAGTTAATCTAATAATTATTTGCATTAGACTTATATTTATTATATATTAAATATTGGTCCAAAAAATTTGAAAGTTTGTATGAGGCTCTGGACTAGTTCCCTAAGTCCAAATATTGAATTTCAGAAGTTTATAAAGTGATTTGGTAGTTAAACCAAATCAAACAAACAGAACAAAATGGAAAACAAAAACAGAAAGGGAAGAACAGAGAGAGAGAGAGAGTTTACCTGGCAGCCCACTTACCCGGCCCAACTCCTCTAGCCGGCCCAGCCTACCTGGCTCTGCCAGTCGTCCTCTACCTCGTGCCAGAGGGCACGAGGGCGTGTGGCCGCCGCCCACGCGTACGCACCGCGCCACCTCCTGCTTGCCGCTTCGCTCTGGCCCTCTCTGGACGTCGACACGTAGCCCCCTGGTCCTCTCCCTCGCTCCCCTCGTCCTTCCCCTCCTCTGGATCCCTCTCTCTCTCTCACCACCGAGCGGGGCTCATCGCCACCGACGCCGTTCACCGTAGCCACCGCCTCCTCCTGAACCTCTCTCCGCGCCCAGAAGCTCCGCCACTTCGTCCTCGACCCCCTCGCTGAGCCACGCAACGCCGGACGCCCTGAAGCCTCGCCAACACCGTCGTTCCCCTCGTCGGTCGCCGCGGATCCTCGCCGTTGATTCAGGAGCTACAGGACCTCCCCGAGCACTCTGAGCTTCTCTACAAGTCCTCCGTGAGCCCCTCTTTCCCCTACCCTAACCTCGTTGCTTCGCTCGACCTCTAGCTAGCGCTGCCGCCATGGCCGAGCTCCGCCGCCGCCTGCCTTGTCATGCGCCACCATTGCAGCCCGCGCCCGTCGTTGGAGAGCATGGCAACGAGCTCGTCGTGCCTCCAGGAGGCCGGCTATCCCTTTTGCTAGCTCGCCCGTGCCCCGTAGCACCGCTGCCCGCTTGCGCCCGAACTCCGGCCGCCGCCCAAGTGGTCGCCGCCGTCGACCCCGGCCTCCCTGCGCCTAGCTGCATGCACCCCTGGATGCGGGCGAGCGAGGGCTTCCTCATGGTGCCCTGCTACCTCTTGAGCACTGCGTTGGTTTTCCCTAGAAAAGGAAAGGGTGATGCAGCAAAGTGGCGTAAGTATTTCCCTCAGTTTTTGAAAACCAAGGTATCAATCCAGTAGGAGGCTACACACGAGTCCCTCGCACCTACACAAACGAATAAATCCTCGCAACCAACATGATAAGGGGTTGTCAATCCCTACACGGTCACTTACGAGAGTGAGATCTGATAGATATGATAAGATAATATTTTTGGTATTTTTGTGATAAAGATGCAAAGTAAAGAAAGTAAAATAAAAACGGCGCTAGAAATAGCTAAGTGTTGGAAGATTAATATGATGGAAAATAGACCCGGGGGCCATAGGTTTCACTAGTGGCTTCTCTCGAGAGCATAAGTATTTACGGTGGGTGAACAAATTACTGTTGAGCAATTGACAGAATTGAGCATAGTTATGAGAATATCTAGGCATGATCATGTATATAGGCATGACGTCCGAAACAAGTAGACCGACTCCTGCCTGCATCTACTACTATTACTCCACACATCGACCGCTATCCAGCATGCGTCTAGAGTATTAAGTTCATAAGAACAGAGTAACGCTTTAAGCAAGATGACATGATGTAGAGGGATAAACTCATGCAATATGATATAAACCCCATCTTGTTATCCTCGATGGCAACAATACATTACGTGCCTTGCTGCCCCCACTGTCACTGGAAAAGGACACCGCAAGATTGAACCCAAAGCTAAGCACTTCTCCCATTGCAAGAAAGATCAATCTAGTAGGCCAACCCAAACTGATAATTCGAAGAGACTTGCAAAGATAACCAATCATACATAAAAGAATTCAGAAGATTCAAATATTGTTCATAGATAAGCTTGATCATAAACCCACAATTCATCGGTCTCCACAAACACATCACAAAAGAAGATTACATCGAATAGATCTCCACAAGAGAGGGGGAGAACATTGTATTGAGATCGAAAAAGAGAGAAGAAGCCATCTAGCTAATAACTATGGACCCGAAGGTCTGAGGTAAACTACTCACACTTCATCGGAGAGCCTATGGTGTTGATGTAGAAGCCCTCCGTCATCGATGCCCCCTCCGGCGGAGCTCCGAAACAGGCCCCAAGATGGGATCTCACGAATACAGAAGGTTGCGGCGGTGAAATTAGGTTTTTAGCTGCGTATCTGATCGTTTGGGGGTACGTAGCTATATATAGGAGGAAGGAGTACGTCGGTGGAGCAACGTGGGGCCCACGAGGGTGGAGGGCGCGCCCAGGGGGTAGGAGCGCCCCCTACCTCGTGGCTTCCTGGTAGCTTTCTTGACGTAGGGTCCAAGTCATCTGGATCATGTTTGTTCCGAAAATCACGTTTCCGAAGGTTTCATTCCGTTTGGACGCCGTTTGATATCCTGCGAAACTCTGAAATAGGCAAAAACAGCAATTCTGGGCTGGGCCTCCGGTTAATAGGTTAGTCCCAAAAATAATATAAAAGTGCATAATAAAGCCCAATAATGTCCAAAACAGAAGATAATATAGCATGGAGCAATCAAAAATTATAGATACGTTGGAGACGTATCAAGCATCCCCAAGCTTAATTCCTGCTCGTCCTCGAGTAGGTAAATGATAAAAACAGAATTTTTGATGTGGAATGCTACTTGGCATAATTTCAATGTAATTTTTATTAATTGTGGTATGAATATTCAGATCCGAAAGATTCAAGATAAAAGTTCAATATTGACATAAAAATAATAATACTTCAAGCATACTAACTAAGCAATTATGTCCGCAGCATCGCCGGAGTGCGCGTCCATGACCCTGTGCGGGCCGATCAAGAAGCACATCATCGAGCACTTCCACCACAAGAAGCCCGTGCCGCCTAAGCCGGAGCTCAAGCCCCAGCCCCACCCGGACTACGGCCCCGTGCCCAAGCCGGAGCCGAAGCCGCAGCCCCACCCGGACTACCACCCCCCTCCCACGCCCACCTACGGCGGCGGTGGCGGCGGCGGTGGATACCACAGGCACCACTGAGTCAGGTCTACCCCCGTCCTGCCCAGCGATGAAATCTCATCATCAGCGGGTTGGTGATCAGTGAGTGGTCGACGGTGCTAATTATGATTGGTTTGCATGCGTGAGTATCGTTAGGTCTTCTGCCATTCCCGCGAAGCCCCGTTTATTATCTGCACTGCAGAGTTGGGAGTTCAGAATAACAGATGTGCGTGTGTGTGTCGCTGTGTCAGGCAAGTGTGAGGGTGTGTTGGCGTGTTGCTTTATCAAGATTTTGTAATTTCAGTGTGTGTTTTGTATAAGAAGTTATTATGAATCAAGTAATTTAAACAAGTCGATTTGTCAACCGAACAACTGCAGCTGTTCGAGACGATTGGCATGATAAGGATAGTGTGATTTTACTTCAACTCAATTTTCAGATCCGTGAACTGAAACTGAAGTGAAATTCAGGCGTGTGCAATGCATTCATACTGCTGGTCATAGTTTTTTCTCTTACGATGAACAAGTCGATTTATGAACATTTTTCCTAGATAAGTGAGGCTTTTAAAAAATGTTCATCATGTGTTCAAAACAATGATAACCGTAAATTTAAAGCAAAATTGTTCGCCGTGTATCTTAAAAATGTTCATCATGAATTTAAAAGGTTTGCCACTAATTTTAAAAAGTTCATCATGTATTTATATCACTAATTTAGTTATCTAAACGCTCTTATATTAGTTTACAGAGGGAGTATTTAAAAGTTGTCATCACGTAATTAAAAAAAGGTTAATTGTGCATTAATGAAAATTTTCACCATGTTTCAGAAATGTTCATCATGTATTAATAAACTTAACCTTGTATTTTTAAAAGTAAAAAAATGCTCATTGTGTATTTAAAACATATAAAGATATTTTTTTGTAAATGAACTAAAAATATTCATTCTGTATTAAAAAAATATTCACCATGAATTGTTCAAAAAAATCACCTTGTATTATTCAAAAACGCTCAGACACAAAGGACAAATGCTCATACACGGTGTGGGGAAAAGGAGAAAATGCATAGAGTAAAAGAACAACAAAAGAGGAAAAATGGACAATGAAAAAAAAAAGGAAAGAATGAAGAATCCAACTAAGAAAAAAAACAGTTCAGAAGCCAAACACAAAAACCATGCAAAAAGACGCAGCAGGAACCAGCGAACGAAACAACACCCCTAGCTGGCCTGCCCAAGTCACCTTGCTTGTGACTGTCTTCGCATCCATTTGACGTGTGTGCGTATTTGCCGGAGACCTCCTATTCCCTGACCTACGCGGGGAAAAGTGAGGAAACATGCACCTAAACCTGTGGGTAGCCCGACCCGAGCCTGGCCCGAAAAATCCAGGCCACGCTGGGGCCTTGTTTTGCAGCCCAATGTACATTTCGCCTAGGCTCGGGCTTTTGTAACAATACTGAGAAATAGTATTTGGTCGGGCTTTCAATATTCAGGTCGGGCTTACAACTAACAACATTGATAAACACCATTCGAGCTAGACTTTCGGGCTTCGGGCCTATATTTGGCTGAGGCTCGAGCTTGAGAAAGTGTGTACTTTCGGGATTTGGACCAGCTGGGGCTTGAAGTTTGGGTTTCTGGCTTTTTGAAGCCCAGCCCGCCATATAATCAGGTTTAAGTGCACCCCCGCCCCCCACGCGTGCTTTTGGCCGGCCCATATGCGGGGTGAGCCGGGCTTATTATTATTATTTTTGCTTTTGTACTTTCGTTCTTTCTCAATTGCAAGAAATGTTCATAAAATAAGCATATGTTTGCACATTTCTCAAAGTGCTTCAAATTTTCAAAATATTATATGATTTAAATTCTTCATAAATTGAAAATTTTCTTGAATTTCAGAAAATGTTCATGAATTGTAAAATTGTTCCCCTAGTTCACAAATTATTCATGTATTTGAAAGTCCATGGATTCGAAAATTGCTCGCGAATTTGAGAATGGAATAATAGAGTGAGTATAGCAATTGATATCTATAGATACTTTGCGAGGTTTATATCATTAAATTTAGAAATGATGTCATTATCACGACATGTATTGGATGTCCTTTTTTCACTAGTTAATATCCATAAAATATCATGTTAGATGACCGATTTTTCATAATATAACATTTATTGTGAATCAAAAACCAGAAAGCAAGAATCCTGCAAAGAAAATGTAACACATAATCCTAGAGAGCGCCTTACACATCTCATTTCTAAGTGTGTTTACTTATAATTTGGTAAACATAAGTCCAAGCAAATCAAAGAAAATCAAAGTACAGAGAATACCTACATACCATGGCCCATTGACCGGTCCACACAATTGACTGCTTTAATGTGACCCATCAAAGACACTCAGAGCTTCAAAGGTGAACTGTTCTTTGATCCAGGCTTTGGTTGGCACCGTAAAGAATGCAAAATAACAGCTCAAATATTTGTATCAGCAAAAGATCAAACAACTGAAATAAGAAGCACAGAGCACATGAGCAAGGAACATAAATGTTGTTAATAAAACAAGAAAAAAACTAAGATACACTTGTGTCACTCGCAACTCACTAACTCATCACAAATTCTTCATACGAGCAAAATAACACTACTAGGGACAAAGCAGGGCTTCGATTTTCTTGCACAACAGCTAACAGTTAGAGTTTTTAATTCATGTTTACCCAATAATTCTCCACAATTCCTCACATAGTTTCTAGTTCAACCATTACTGGTATGTAAATAGACAAGATTAGATCGATACTAAAATTTGCATTACGCTATCGACGAATGACGGCTCAATTTTATCTCCACATAGATGACACAAGAATCTCATTTGAGCAGTTGGTCACAATGCATACTAGCATACTAATGTTTCCAATCGAACCGCAGCCAGAAACTTAGAACGACTTATCCAACTTCTACCACCAAATCAAATTCATAATATGATGTTGCCTCCACGTTCCACGATCCCGGTAGGTACATCCATGCACTTTCCACATGCGAGATGCGATGAAGATGTGAGATGTGGCCAAAGATTTGGGATGTTGTAAACATATCTACGAGATATTTTTTTCTCTATGTATACCTAATAGTTTACTAGAAGCCGCTATCAGGATATTTCTGACTTTAAAAGACACACACACACAGAGAGAGAGAGATATACGTATATACTATGGTCATGTGAGTGTCACAAATTAATCCATGAAACATGCAATTTTATGTAGTCTATTTTCTTATGGTTAGAGGGGTTAAGTTTAAGTATTATTTTATGGTGCAATCTATTGAATAGAAAGAAACTAATCAAATTTAGCGTAGGGCGTGCATATATTTTAATGACACACATTACAACCTAGCAGAAAATAATATTATTTATATTGAGCATAATTATCGTAAGTAAATATAAAAAAGAAGTAACCGCTCGCAGTTAATAGTGAGTTTTAAACATGTATAAAAGTTTAATATAAATATTCAATTTAATTAGACTCGATTTCTTGTCACCGCCCTAGATTCATGTTTGTAATTAGTGGCATTGCATCCATGCATCATGTCTAATTTTATCAGAAATTTGAATTGAGGGAATTTTCAAAACCTCAGAAACATTTTAGAAATTATCAACACTAAAATCTTCTCAAATAAGTCCAAGAAAATGTTCCTGTTATTTTATGAAAATATTGGAAAGAGGTAAAATTAAAACCAGTGTTTTTGGATTGTCAGAAATATTTATTTTGGGAATTTGAGTTAATCTAATAATTATTTGCATTAGACTTATATTTATTATATATTAAATATTGGTCCAAAAAATTTGAAAGTTTGTATGAGGCTCTGGACTAGTTCCCTAAGTCCACATATTGAATTTCAGAAGTTTATAAAGTGATTTGGTAGTTAAACCAAATCAAACAAACAGAACAAAATGGAAAACAAAAACAGAAAGGGAAGAACAGAGAGAGAGAGAGAGAGTTTACCTGGCAGCCCACTTACCCGGCCCAACTCCTCTAGCCGGCCCAGCCTACCTGGCTCTGCCAGTCGTCCTCTACCTCGTGCCAGAGGGCACGAGGGCGTGTGGCCGCCGCCCACGCGTACGCACCGCGCCACCTCCTGCTTGCCGCTTCGCTCTGGCCCTCTCTGGACGTCGACACGTAGCCCCCTGGTCCTCTCCCTCGCTCCCCTCGTCCTTCCCCTCCTCTGGATCCCTCTCTCTCTCTCACCACCGAGCGGGGCTCATCGCCACCGACGCCGTTCACCGTAGCCACCGCCTCCTCCTGAACCTCTCTCCGCGCCCAGAAGCTCCGCCACTTCGTCCTCGACCCCCTCGCTGAGCCACGCAACGCCGGACGCCCTGAAGCCTCGCCAACACCGTCGTTCCCCTCGTCGGTCACCGCGGATCCTCGCCGTTGATTCAGGAGCTACAGGACCTCCCCGAGCACTCTGAGCTTCTCTACAAGTCCTCCGTGAGCCCCTCTTTCCCCTACCCTAACCTCGTTGCTTCGCTCGACCTCTAGCTAGCGCTGCCGCCATGGCCGAGCTCCGCCGCCGCCTGCCTTGTCATGCGCCACCATTGCAGCCCGCGCCCGTCGTTGGAGAGCATGGCAACGAGCTCGTCGTGCCTCCAGGAGGCCGGCTATCCCTTTTGCTAGCTCGCCCGTGCCCCGTAGCACCGCTGCCCGCTTGCGCCCGAACTCCGGCCGCCGCCCAAGTGGTCGCCGCCGTCGACCCCGGCCTCCCTGCGCCTAGCTGCATGCACCCCTGGATGCGGGCGAGCGAGGGCTTCCTCATGGTGCCCTGCTACCTCTTGAGCACTGCGTTGGTTTTCCCTAGAAAAGGAAAGGGTGATGCAGCAAAGTGGCGTAAGTATTTCCCTCAGTTTTTGAAAACCAAGGTATCAATCCAGTAGGAGGCTACACACGAGTCCCTCGCACCTACACAAACGAATAAATCCTCGCAACCAACATGATAAGGGGTTGTCAATCCCTACACGGTCACTTACGAGAGTGAGATCTGATAGATATGATAAGATAATATTTTTGGTATTTTTGTGATAAAGATGCAAAGTAAAGAAAGTAAAATAAAAACGGCGCTAGAAATAGCTAAGTGTTGGAAGATTAATATGATGGAAAATAGACCCGGGGGCCATAGGTTTCACTAGTGGCTTCTCTCGAGAGCATAAGTATTTACGGTGGGTGAACAAATTACTGTTGAGCAATTGACAGAATTGAGCATAGTTGTGAGAATATCTAGGCATGATCATGTATATAGGCATGACGTCCGAAACAAGTAGACCGACTCCTGCCTGCATCTACTACTATTACTCCACACATCGACCGCTATCCAGCATGCGTCTAGAGTATTAAGTTCATAAGAACAGAGTAACGCTTTAAGCAAGATGACATGATGTAGAGGGATAAACTCATGCAATATGATATAAACCCCATCTTGTTATCCTCGATGGCAACAATACATTACGTGCCTTGCTGCCCCCACTGTCACTGGAAAAGGACACCGCAAGATTGAACCCAAAGCTAAGCACTTCTCCCATTGCAAGAAAGATCAATCTAGTAGGCCAACCCAAACTGATAATTCGAAGAGACTTGCAAAGATAACCAATCATACATAAAAGAATTCAGAAGATTCAAATATTGTTCATAGATAAGCTTGATCATAAACCCACAATTCATCGGTCTCCACAAACACATCACAAAAGAAGATTACATCGAATAGATCTCCACAAGAGAGGGGGAGAACATTGTATTGAGATCGAAAAAGAGAGAAGAAGCCATCTAGCTAATAACTATGGACCCGAAGGTCTGAGGTAAACTACTCACACTTCATCGGAGAGCCTATGGTGTTGATGTAGAAGCCCTCCGTCATCGATGCCCCCTCCGGCGGAGCTCCGAAACAGGCCCCAAGATGGGATCTCACGAATACAGAAGGTTGCGGCGGTGAAATTAGGTTTTTAGCTGCGTATCTGATCGTTTGGGGGTACGTAGCTATATATAGGAGGAAGGAGTACGTCGGTGGAGCAACGTGGGGCCCACGAGGGTGGAGGGCGCGCCCAGGGGGTAGGAGCGCCCCCTACCTCGTGGCTTCCTGGTAGCTTTCTTGACGTAGGGTCCAAGTCATCTGGATCATGTTTGTTCCGAAAATCACGTTTCCGAAGGTTTCATTCCGTTTGGACGCCGTTTGATATCCTGCGAAACTCTGAAATAGGCAAAAACAGCAATTCTGGGCTGGGCCTCCGGTTAATAGGTTAGTCCCAAAAATAATATAAAAGTGCATAATAAAGCCCAATAATGTCCAAAACAGAAGATAATATAGCATGGAGCAATCAAAAATTATAGATACGTTGGAGACGTATCAAGCATCCCCAAGCTTAATTCCTGCTCGTCCTCGAGTAGGTAAATGATAAAAACAGAATTTTTGATGTGGAATGCTACTTGGCATAATTTCAATGTAATTTTTATTAATTGTGGTATGAATATTCAGATCCGAAAGATTCAAGATAAAAGTTCAATATTGACATAAAAATAATAATACTTCAAGCATACTAACTAAGCAATTATGTCCGCAGCATCGCCGGAGTGCGCGTCCATGACCCTGTGCGGGCCGATCAAGAAGCACATCATTGAGCACTTCCACCACAAGAAGCCCGTGCCGCCTAAGCCGGAGCTCAAGCCCCAGCCCCACCCGGACTACGGGCCCGTGCCCAAGCCGGAGCCGAAGCCGCAGCCCCACCCGGACTACCACCCCCCTCCCACGCCCACCTACGGCGGCGGTGGCGGCGGCGGTGGATACCACAGGCACCACTGAGTCAGGTCTACCCCCGTCCTGCCCAGCGATGAAATCTCATCATCAGCGGGTTGGTGATCAGTGAGTGGTCGACGGTGCTAATTATGATTGGTTTGCATGCGTGAGTATCGTTAGGTCTTCTGCCATTCCCGCGAAGCCCCGTTTATTATCTGCACTGTAGAGTTGGGAGTTCAGAATAACAGATGTGCGTGTGTGTGTCGCTGTGTCAGGCAAGTGTGAGGGTGTGTTGGCGTGTTGCTTTATCAAGATTTTGTAATTTCAGTGTGTGTTTTGTATAAGAAGTTATTATGAATCAAGTAATTTAAACAAGTCGATTTGTCAACCGAACAACTGCAGCTGTTCGAGACGATTGGCATGATAAGGATAGTGTGATTTTACTTCAACTCAATTTTCAGATCCGTGAACTGAAACTGAAGTGAAATTCAGGCGTGTGCAATGCATTCATACTGCTGGTCATAGTTTTTTCTCTTACGATGAACAAGTCGATTTATGAACATTTTTCCTAGATAAGTGAGGCTTTTAAAAAATGTTCATCATGTGTTCAAAACAATGATAACCGTAAATTTAAAGCAAAATTGTTCGCCGTGTATCTTAAAAATGTTCATCATGAATTTAAAAGGTTTGCCACTAATTTTAAAAAGTTCATCATGTATTTATATCACTAATTTAGTTATCTAAACGCTCTTATATTAGTTTACAGAGGGAGTATTTAAAAGTTGTCATCACGTAATTAAAAAAAGGTTAATTGTGCATTAATGAAAATTTTCACCATGTTTCAGAAATGTTCATCACGTATTAAACTTAACCATGTATTTTTAAAAGTAAAAAATGCTCATTGTGTATTTAAAACATATAAAGATATTTTTTTGTAAATGAACTAAAAATATTCACCATGAATTGTTCAAAAAATTCACCTTGTATTATTCAAAAACGCTCAGACACAAAGGACAAATGTTCATACACGGTGTGGGGAAAAGGAGAAAATGCATAGAGTAAAAGAACAACAAAACAGGAAAAATGGACAATGAAAAAAAAAGGAAAGAATGAAGAATCCAACTAAGAAAAAAAACAGTTCAGAAGCCAAACACAAAAACCACGCAAAAAGACGCAGCAGGAACCAGCGAACGAAACAACACCCCTAGCTGGCCTGCCCAAGTCACCTTGCTTGTGACTGTCTTCGCATCCATTTGACGTGTGTGCGTATTTGCCGGAGACCTCCTATTCCCTGACCTACGCGGGGAAAAGTGAGGAAACATGCACCTAAACCTGTGGGTAGCCCGACCCGAGCCTGGCCCGAAAAATCCAGGCCACGCTGGTGCCTTGTTTTGCAGCCCAATGTACATTTCGCCTAGGCTCGGGCTTTTGTAACAATACTGAGAAATAGTATTTGGTTGGGCTTTCAATATTCAGGTCGGGCTTACAACTAACAACATTGATAAACACCATTCGAGCTAGACTTTCGGGCTTGGGGCCTATATTTGGCTGAGGCTCGAGCTTGAGAAAGTGTGTACTTTCGGGATTTGGACCAGCTGGGGCTTGAAGTTTGGGTTTCTGGCTTTTTGAAGCCCAGCCCGCCATATAATCAGGTTTAAGTGCACCCCCGCCCCCCATGCGTGCTTTTGGCCGGCCCATATGCGGGGTGAGCCGGGCTTATTATTATTATTTTTGCTTTTGTACTTTCATTCTTTCTCAATTGCAAGAAATGTTCATAAAATAATCATATGTTTGCACATTTCTCAAAGTGCTTCAAATTTTCAAAATATTATATGATTTAAATTCTTCATAAATTGAAAATTTTCTTGAATTTCAGAAAATGTTCATGAATAGTAAAATTGTTCCCCTAGTTCACAAATTATTCATGTATTTGAAAGTCCATGGATTCGAAAATTGCTCGCGAATTTGAGAATGGAATAATAGAGTGAGTATAGCAATTGATATCTATAGATACTTTGCGAGGTTTATATCATTAAATTTAGAAATGATGTCATTATCACGACATGTATTGGATGTCCTTTTTTCACTAGTTAATATCCATAAAATATCATGTTAGATGACCGATTTTTCATAATATAACATTTATTGTGAATCAAAAACCAGAAAGCAAGAATCCTGCAAAGAAAATGTAACACATAATCCTAGAGAGCGCCTTACACATCTCATTTCTAAGTGTGTTTACTTATAATTTGGTAAACATAAGTCCAAGCAAATCAAAGAAAATCAAAGTACAGAGAATACCTACATACCATGGCCCATTGACCGGTCCACACAATTGACTGCTTTAATGTGACCCATCAAAGACACTCAGAGCTTCAAAGGTGAACTGTTCTTTGATCCAGGCTTTGGTTGGCACCGTAAAGAATGCAAAATAACAGCTCAAATATTTGTATCAGCAAAAGATCAAACAACTGAAATAAGAAGCACAGAGCACATGAGCAAGGAACATAAATGTTGTTAATAAAACAAGAAAAAAACTAAGATACGCTTGTGTCACTCGCAACTCACTAACTCATCACAAATTCTTCATACGAGCAAAATAACACTACTAGGGACAAAGCAGGGCTTCGATTTTCTTGCACAACAGCTAACAGTTAGAGCTTTTAATTCATGTTTACCCAATAATTCTCCACAATTCCTCACATAGTTTCTAGTTCAACCATTACTGGTATGTAAATAGACAAGATTAGATCGATACTAAAATTTGCATTACGCTATCGACGAATGACGGCTCAATTTTATCTCCACATAGATGACACAAGAATCTCATTTGAGCAGTTGGTCACAATGCATACTAGCATACTAATGTTTCCAATCGAACCGCAGCCAGAAACTTAGAACGACTTATCCAACTTCTACCACCAAATCAAATTCATATTATGATGTTGCCTCCACGTTCCACGATCCCGGTAGGTACATCCATGCACTTTCCACATGCGAGATGCGATGAAGATGTGAGATGTGGCCAAAGATTTGGGATGTTGTAAACATATGTACGAGATATTTTTTTTCTCTATGTATACCTAATAGTTTACTAGAAGCCGCTATCAGGATATTTCTGACTTTTAAAGACACACACACACAGAGAGATATACGTATATACTATGGTCATGTGAGTGTCACAAATTAATCCATGAAACATGCAATTTTATGTAGTCTATTTTCTTATGGTTAGAGGGGTTAAGTTTAAGTATTATTTTATGGTGCAATCTATTGAATAGAAAGAAACTAATCAAATTTAGCGTAGGGCGTGCACATATTTTAATGACACACATTACAACCTAGCAGAAAATACTATTATTTATATTGAGCATAATTATCGTAAGTAAATATAAAAAAGAAGTAACCGCTTGCAGTTAATAGTGAGTTTTAAACATGTATAAAAGTTTAATATAAATATTCAATTTAATTAGACTCGATTTCTTGTCACCGCCCTAGATTCATGTTTGTAATTAGTGGCATTGCATCCATGCATCATGTCTAATTTTATCAGAAATTTGAATTGAGGGAATTTTCAAAACCTCAGAAACATTTTAGAAATTATCAACACTAAAATCTTCTCAAATAAGTCCAAGAAAATGTTCCTGTTATTTTATGAAAATATTGGAAAGAGGTAAAATTAAAACCAGTATTTTTGGATTGTCAGAAATATTTATTTTGGGAATTTGAGTTAATCTAATAATTATTTGCATTAGACTTATATTTATTATATATTAAATATTGGTCCAAAAAATTTGAAAGTTTGTATGTGGCTCTGGACTAGTTCCCTAAGTCCACATATTGAATTTCAGAAGTTTATAAAGTGATTTGGTAGTTAAACCAAATCAAACAAACAGAACAAAATGGAAAACAAAAACAGAAAGGGAAGAACAGAGAGAGAGAGAGAGAGTTTACCTGGCAGCCCACTTACCCGGCCCAACTCCTCTAGCCGGCCCAGCCTACCTGGCTCTGCCAGTCGTCCTCTACCTCGTGCCAGAGGGCACGAGGGCGTGTGGCCGCCGCCCACGCGTACGCACCGCGCCACCTCTTGCTTGCCGCTTCGCTCTGGCCCTCTCCGGACGTCGACACGTAGCCCCCTGGTCCTCTCCCTCGCTTCCCTCGTCCTTCCCCACCTCTGGATCCCTCTCTCTCTCTCACCACCGAGCGGGGCTCGTCGCCACCGACGCCGTTCACCGTAGCCACCGTCTCCTCCTGAACCTCTCTCCGCGCCCAGAAGCTCCGCCACTTCGTCCTCGACCCCCTCGCTGAGCCACGCAACGCCGGACGCCCTGAAGCCTCGCCAACACCGTCGTTCCCCTCGTCGGTCGCCGCGGATCCTCGCCGTTGATTCAGGAGCTACAGGACCTCCCCGAGCACTCTGAGCTTCTCTACAAGTCCTCCGTGAGCCCCTCTTTCCCCTACCCTAACCTCGTTGCTTCGCTCGACCTCTAGCTAGCGCTGCCGCCATGGCCGAGCTCCGCCGCCGCCTGCCTTGTCATGCGCCACCATTGCAGCCCGCGCCCGTCGTTGGAGAGCATGGCAACGAGCTCGTCGTGCCTCCAGGAGGCCGGCTATCCCTTTTGCTAGCTCGCCCGTGCCCCGTAGCACCGCTGCCCGCTTGCGCCCGAACTCCGGCCGCCGCCCAAGTGGTCACCGCCGTCGACCCCGGCCTCCTGCGCCCAGCTGCATGCACCCCCTGGATGCGGGCGAGCGAGGGCTTCCTCATGGTGCCCTGCTACCTCTTGAGCACTGCGTTGGTTTTCCCTAGAAGAGGAAAGGGTGATGCAGCAAAGTGGCGTAAGTATTTCCCTCAGTTTTTGAGAACCAAGGTATCAATCCAATAGGAGGCTACACACGAGTCCCTCGCACCTACACAAACGAATAAATCCTCGCAACCAACATGATAAGGGGTTGTCAATCCCTACACGGTCACTTACGAGAGTGAGATCTGATAGATATGATAAGATAATATTTTTGGTATTTTTGTGATAAAGATGCAAAGTAAAGAAAGTAAAATAAAAACGGCGCTAGAAATAGCTAAGTGTTGGAAGATTAATATGATGGAAAATAGACCCGGGGGCCATAGGTTTCACTAGTGGCTTCTCTCGAGAGCATAAGTATTTACGGTGGGTGAACAAATTACTGTTGAGCAATTGACAGAATTGAGCATAGTTATGAGAATATCTAGGCATGATCATGTATATAGGCATGACGTCCGAAACAAGTAGACCGACTCCTGCCTGCATCTACTACTATTACTCCACACATCGACCGCTATCCAGCATGCGTCTAGAGTATTAAGTTCATAAGAACAGAGTAACGCTTTAAGCAAGATGACATGATGTAGAGGGATAAACTCATGCAATATGATATAAACCCCATCTTGTTATCCTCGATGGCAACAATACATTACGTGCCTTGCTGCCCCCACTGTCACTGGAAAAGGACACCGCAAGATTGAACCCAAAGCTAAGCACTTCTCCCATTGCAAGAAAGATCAATCTAGTAGGCCAACCCAAACTGATAATTCGAAGAGACATGCAAAGATAACCAATCATACATAAAAGAATTCAGAAGATTCAAATATTGTTCATAGATAAGCTTGATCATAAACCCACAATTCATCGGTCTCCACAAACACATCACAAAAGAAGATTACATCGAATAGATCTCCACAAGAGAGGGGGAGAACATTGTATTGAGATCGAAAAAGAGAGAAGAAGCCATCTAGCTAATAACTATGGACCCGAAGGTCTGAGGTAAACTACTCACACTTCATCGGAGAGCCTATGGTGTTGATGTAGAAGCCCTCCGTGATCGATGCCCCCTCCGGCGGAGCTCCGAAACAGGCCCCAAGATGGGATCTCACGAATACAGAAGGTTGCGGCGGTGAAATTAGGTTTTTAGCTACGTATCTGATCGTTTGGGGGTACGTAGCTATATATAGGAGGAAGGAGTACGTCGGTGGAGCAACGTGGGGCCCACGAGGGTGGAGGGCGCGCCCAGGGGGTAGGAGCGCCCCCTACCTCGTGGCTTCCTGGTAGCTTTCTTGACGTAGGGTCCAAGTCATCTGGATCATGTTTGTTCCGAAAATCATGTTTCCGAAGGTTCATTCCGTTTGGACGCCGTTTGATATCCTGCGAAACTCTGAAATAGGCAAAAAACAGCAATTCTGGGCTGGGCCTCCGGTTAATAGGTTAGTCCCAAAAAATAATATAAAAGTGCATAATAAAGCCCAATAATGTCCAAAACAGAAGATAATATAGCATGGAGCAATCAAAAATTATAGATACGTTGGAGACGTATCAAGCATCCCCAAGCTTAATTCCTGCTCGTCCTCGAGTAGGTAAATGATAAAAACAGAATTTTTGATGTGGAATGCTACTTGGCATAATTTCAGTGTAATTTTTATTAATTGTGGTATGAATATTTAGATCCGAAAGATTCAAGATAAAAGTTCAATATTGACATAAAAATAATAATACTTCAAGCATACTAACTAAGCAATTATGTCCGCAGCATCGCCGGAGTGCGCGTCCATGACCCTGTGCGGGCCGATCAAGAAGCACATCATTGAGCACTTCCACCACAAGAAGCCCGTGCCGCCTAAGCCGGAGCTCAAGCCCCAGCCCCACCCGGACTACGGCCCCGTGCCCAAGCCGGAGCCGAAGCCGCAGCCCCACCCAGACTACCACCCCGTCCCTCCCACGCCCACCTACGGTAGCGGTGGCGGCGGTGGTGGATACCACGGGCACCACTGAGTCAGTTCTACCCCCGTCCTGCCCAGCGATGAAATCTCATCATCAGCGGGTTGGTGATCAGTGAGTGGTGGACGGTGCTAATTATGATTGGTTTGCATGCGTGGGTATCGTTAGGTCTTCTGCCATTCCCGCGAAGCCCCGTTTATTATCTGCACTGCAGAGTTGGGAGTTCAGAATAACAGATGTGCGTGTGTGTGTCGCTGTGTCAGGCGAGTGTGAGGGTGTGTTGGTGTGTTGCTTTATCAAGATTTTGTAATTTCAGTGTGTGTTTTGTATAAGAAGTTATTATGAATCAAGTAATTTAACCAAGTCGATTTGTCAGCCGAACAACTGCAGCTGTTCGAGACGATTGGCATGATAAAGATAGTGTGATTTTACTTCAACTCAATTTTCAGATCCGTGAACTGAAACTGAAGTGAAATGCAGGCGTGTGCAATGCATTCATACTGCTGGTCATAGTTTTTTCTCTTAGGATGAACAAGTCGATTTATGAACATTTTTTCTAGATAAGTGAGGCTTTTAAAAAATGTTCATCATGTGTTCAAAACAATGATAACCGTAAATTTAAAGCAAAATTGTTCGCCGTGTATCTTAAAAATGTTCATCATGAATTTAAAAGGTTTGCCACTAATTTTAAAAAGTTCATCATGTATTTATATCACTAATTTAGTTATCTAAACGCTCTTATATTAGTTTACAGAGGGAGTATTTAAAAGTTGTCATCACATAATGAAAAAAAGGTTAATTGTGCATTAATGAAAATTTTCACCATGTTTCAGAAATGTTCATCATGTATTAATAAACTTAACCATGTATTTTTAAAAGTAAAAAAATGCTCATTGTGTATTTAAAACATATAAAGATATTTTTTGTAAATGAACTAAAAATATTCATTCTGTAATAAAAAAGTGTTCACCATGAATTGTTCAAAAAAATCACCTTGTATTATTCAAAAACGCTCAGACACAAAGGACAAATGTTCATACACGGTGTGGGGAAAAGGAGAAAATGCATAGAGTAAAAGAACAACAAAAGAGGAAAAATGGACAATGAAAACAAAAAGGGAAAGAATGAAGAATCCAGCTAAGAAAAAAACAGTTCAGAAGCCAAACACAAAAACCACGCAAAAAGACGCAGCAGGAACCCGGGAACGAAACAACACCCCTAGCTGGCCTGCCCAAGTCACCTTGCTTGTGACTGTCTTCGCATCCATTTGACGTGTGTGCGTATTTGCCGGAGACCTCCTATTCCCTGACCTACGCGGGGAAAAGTGAGGAAACATGCACCTAAACCTGTGGGTAGCCCGACCCGAGCCTGGCCCGAAAAATCCAGGCCGCGCTCGGGCCTTGTTTTGCAGCCCAATGTACATTTCGCCTAGGCTCGGGCTTTCGTAACAATACTGAGAAATAGTATTTGGTTGGGCTTTCAATATTCAGGTCGGGCTTACAACTAACAACATTGATAAACACCATTCGAGCTAGACTTTAGGGCTTCGGGCCTATATTTGGCTGAGGCTCGAGCTTGAGAAAGTGTGTACTTTCGGGATTTGGACCAGCTGGGACTTGAAGTTTGGGTTTCTGGCTTTTTGAAGCCCAGCACGCCATATAATCAGGTTTAAGTACACCCCCGCCCCCCACGCGTGCTTTTGGCCAGCCCATATGTGGGGTGAGCCGGGCTTATTATTATTTTTTTTGCTTTTGTACTTTCGTTCTTTCTCAATTGCAAGAAATGTTCATAAAATAATCAAATGTTTGCGCATTTCTCAAAGTGCTTCAAATTTTCAAAATATTATATGATTTAAATTCTTCATAAATTGAAAATTTTCTTGAATTTCAGAAAATGTTCATGAATTGTAAAATTGTTCCCCTAGTTCACACATTATTCATGTATTTGAAAGTCCATGGATTCGAAAATTGCTCGCGAATTTGAGACATCGTGCGTGATTTTTATATATGATCACGAATCGGATAAAACATTCGCAGATCTGTTAGAATCTTTCCAGCTTTGTTCTCGTGTATAGTGAACATTATTAGACTTTTTCCTAGTGAGAGAAGAGAATGGAATCATAGAGTGAGCATAGCAATTGATATCTATAGATACTTTGCGAGCTTATATCATTAAATTTAGAAATGATGTCATTATCACGACATATATTGGATGTCCTTTTTTCACTAGTTAATATCCATACTCATATCATGTTAGATGACCGATTTTTCATAATATAACATTTATTGTGAATCAAAAACCAGAAAGCAAGAATCCTGCAAAGAAAATGTAACACATAATCCTAGAGAGCGCCTTACACATCTCATTTCTAAGTGTGTTTACTTATAATTTGGTAAACATAAGTCCAAGCAAAAAAAAAGCAAATCAAAGTACAGAGAATACCTACATACCATGGCCCGTTGACCAGTCCACACAATTGACTGCTTTAATGTGACCCATCAAAGACACTGAGAGCTTCAAAGGTGAACTGTTGTTTGATCCAGCCTTTGGTTGGCACCGTAAAGAATGCAAAATAACAGCTCAAATATTTGTATCAGCAAAAGATCAAACAACTGCAATAAGAAGCACGGAGCACATGGGCAAGGAACATAAATGTTGTTAATAAAACAAGAAAAAAACTAAGATACACTTGTGTCACTCGCAACTCACTAACTCATCACAAATTCTTCATACGAGGAAAATAACACTACTAGGGACAAAGCAGGGCTTCGATTTTCTTGTACAACAGCTAATAGTTAGAGCTTTTAATTCATGTTTACCAAATAATTCTCTACAATTCCTCACATAGTTTCAAGTTCAACCATTACTGGTATGTAAATAGACAAGATTAGATCGATACTAAAATTTGCATTACGCTATCGACGAATGACGGCTCAAATTTATCTCCACATAGATGACACAAGAATATCACTTGAGCAGTTGGTCACAATGCATACTAGCATACTAATGTTTCCAATCGAACCGCAGCCAGAAACTTAGAACGACTTATCCAACTTCTACCACCAAATCAAATTCATAATATGATGTTGCCTCCAGGTTCCACGATCCCGGTAGGTACATCCATGCACTTTCCACATGCGAAATACGATGAAGATGTGAGATGTGGCCAAAGATTTGGGATGTTGTAAACATATCTACGAGATATTTTTTTCCCTATGTATACCTAATAGTTTACTAGAAGCCGCTATCAGGATATTTCTGACTTTTAAAGACACACACACACAGAGAGAGATATACGTATATACTATGGTCATGTGAGTGTCACAAATTAATCCATGAAACATGCAATTTTATGTATTCTATTTTCTTATGGTTAGAGGGGTTAAGTTTAAGTATTATTTTATGGTGCAATCTATTGAATAGAAAGAAACTAATCGAATTTAGCGTACGGCGTGCACATATTTTAATGACACACATTACAACTAGCAGAAAATACTATTATTTATATTGAGCATAATTATCGTAAGTAAATATAAAAAAGAAGTAACCGCTCGCAGTTAATAGTGAGTTTTAAACATGTATAAAAGTTTAATATAAATATTTAATTTAATTAGACTCGATTTCTTGCCACAGCCCTAGATTCATGTTTGTAATTAGTGGCATTGCATCCATGCATCATGTCTAATTTTATCTGAAATTTGAATTGAGAGAATTTTCAAAACCTCAGAAACATTTTAAAATTATCAACACTAAAATCTTCTCAAATAAGTCCAAGAAAATGTTCCTGTTATTTTATGAAAATATTGGCAAGAGGTAAAATTAAAACCAGTATTTTTGGAATGTCAGAAATATTTATTTTGGGAATTTGAGTTAATCTAATAATTATTTGCATTAGACTTATATTTATTATATATTAAATATTGGTCCAAAAATTTTGAAAGTTTGTATGTGGCTCTGGACTAGTTCCCTAAGTCCACATATTGAATTTCAGAGGTTTATAAAGTGATTTGGTAGTTAAACCAAATCAAACAAACAGAACAAAATAGAAAACAAAAACAGAAAGGGAAGAACAGAGAGAAAGAGAGAGTTTACCTGGCAGCCCACTTACCCGGCCCAACTCCTCTAGCCGGCCCAGCCTACCTGGCTCTGCCAGTCGTGCTCTACCTCGTGCCAGAGGGCATGAGGGCGTGTGGCCGCCGCCCGCGCGTACGCGCCGCGCCACCTCCTGCTTGCCGCTTCGCTCTGGTCCTCTCTGGACGTCGACAGGTAGCCCCCTGGTCCTCTCCCTCGCTTCCCTCGTCCTTCCCCTCCCCTGGATCCCTCTCTCTCTCTCACCACCGAGCGGGGCTCGTCGTCACCGACGCCGTTCACCGTAGCCACCGCCTCCTCCTGAACCTCTCTCCGCGCCCAGAAGCTCCGCCACTTCGTCCTCGACCCCCTCGCTGAGCCACGCAACGTCGGACGCCCTGAAGCCTCGCCAACACCGCTGTTCCCCTCGTCGGTCGCCACGGATCCTCGCCGTTGATTCAGGAGCTACAGGACCTCCCCGAGCACTCTGAGCTTCTCTACGAGTCCTCCGTGAGCCCCTCTTTCCCCTACCCTAACCTCGTTCCTTCGCTCGACCTCTAGCTAGCGCTGCCGCCATGGCCGAGCTCCGCCGCCGCCTGCCTTGTCATGCGCCACCATTGCAGCCCACGCCCGTCGTTGGAGAGCACGGCAACGAGCTCGTCGTGCCTCCAGGAGGCCGGCTATCCCTTTTGCTAGCTCGCTCGTGCCCCGTAGCACCGCTGCCCGCTTACGCCCGAACTCCGGCCGCCACCCAAGTGGTCGCCGTCGTCGACCCCGGCCTCCCTGCGCCCGGCTGCGTGCACCCCTGGATGCGGGCGAGCGAGGGCTTCCTCGTGGTGCCCTGCTACCTCTTGAGCACTGCGTTGGTTTTCCCTTAAAGAGGAAAGGGTGATGCAGCAAAGTAGCGTAAGTATTTCCCTCAGTTTTTGACAACCAAGGTATCAATCCAGTAGGAGGCTACACACGAGTCCCTCGCACCTACACAAATGAATAAATCCTCGCAACCAACATGATAAGGGGTTGTCAATCCCTACACCGTCACTTACGAGAGTGAGATCTGATAGATATGATAAGATAATATTTTTGGTATTTTTGTGATAAAGATGCAAAGTAAAGAAAGTAAAATAAAAACGGAGCTAGAAATAGCTAAGTGTTGGAAGATTAATATGATGGAAAATAGACCCGGGGGCCATAGGTTTCACTAGTGGCTTCTCTCGAGAGCATAAGTATTTACGGTGGGTGAACAAATTACTGTTGAGCAATTAACAAAATTGAGCATAGTTATGAGAATATCTACGCATGATCATGTATATAGACATCACGTCCGAAACAAGTAGAACGACTCCTGCCTGCATCTACTACTATTACTCCACACATCGACGGCTATCCAGCATGCATCTAGAGTATTAAGTTCATAAGAACAGAGTAACGCTTTAAGCAAGATGACATGATGTAGAGGGATAAACTCATGCAATATGATATAAACCCCATCTTGTTATCCTCGATGGCAACAATACAATACGTGCCTTGCTGCCCCTACTGTCACTGGGAAAGGACACCGCAAGATTGAACCCAAAGCTAAGCACTTCTCCCATTGCAAGAAAGATCAATCTAGTAGGCCAACCCAAACTGATAATTCGAAGAGACTTGCAAAGATAACCAATCATACATAAAAGAATTCAGAAGATTCAAATATTGTTCATAGATAAACTTGATCATAAACCCACAATTCATCGGTCTCAACAAACACACCGCAAAAGAAGATTACAACGAAAAGATCTCCACAAGAGAGGGGGAGAACATTGTATTGAGATTCAAAAAGAGAGAAGAAGCCATCTAGCTAATAACTATGGACCCGAAGGTCTGAGGTAAACTACCCACACTTCATCGGAGAGGCTGTGGAGTTGATGTAGAAGCCCTCCATGATAGATGCCCCCTCCAGTGGAGCTCCGGAACAGGCCCCAAGATGGGATCTCACGGATACAGAAGGTTGCGGCGGTGGAATTAGGTTTTTAGCTGCGTATCTGATCGTTTGGGGGTACGTAGGTATATATAGGAGGAAGGAGTACGTCGGTGGAGCAACGTGGGGCCCATGAGGGTGGAGGGCGTGCCCAGGGGGTAGGCGCGCCCCCTACCTCGTGGCTTCCTGGTAGCTTTCTTGACGTAGGGTCCAAGTCATCTGGATCATGCTCGTTCCGAAAATCACGTTCCCGAAGGTTTCATTCCGTTTGGAATCCGTTTGATATCCTGCGAAACTCTGAAATAGGCAAAAAAACAGCAATTCTGGGCTGGGCCTCCGGTTAATAGGTTAGTCCCAAAAAATAATATAAAAGTGCATAATAAAGCCCAATAATGTCCAAAACAGAAGATAATATAGCATGGAGCAATCAAAAATTATAGATACGTTGGAGACGTATCAAGCATCCCCAAGCTTAATTCCTGCTCGTCCTCGAGTAGGTAAATGATAAAAACAGAACTTTTGATGTGGAATGCTACTTGGCATAATTTCAATGTAATTCTTATTAATTGTGGTATGAATATTCAGATCCGAAAGATTCAAGATAAAAGTTCAATATTGACATAAAATAATAATACTTCAAGCATACTAACTAAGCAAATATGTCCTCTCAAAATAACATGGCCAAAGAAAGTTCATCCCTACAAAATCATATAGTTTAGTCATGCTCCATTTTCGTCACACAGGAATGCTCTCATCATGCACAACCCCGATGACAAGACAAGCAATTGTTTCATACTTTAGTAATCTCAAACTTTTTCAACCTTCACGCAATACATGAGCGTGAACCATGGATATAGCACTATGGGTGGAATAGAATATAATGATGGGGGTTATGTGGAGAAGACAAAAAGGAGAAAGTCTCACATCAATGAGGCTAATCAATGAGCTATGGAGATGCCCATCGATTGATGTTAATGCAAGGAGTAGGGATTGCCATGCAACGGATGCACTAGAGCTATAAATATATGAAAGCTCAACAAAAGAAACTAAGTGGGTGTGCATCCAACTTGCTTGCTCACGAAGACCTAGGGCACTTGAGGAGGCCCATTGTTGGAATATACAAGCCAAGTTCTATAATGAAAAATTCCCACTAGTATATGAAAGTGACAAAACAAGAGACTCTCTATCATGAAGATTATGGTGCTACTTTGAAACACAAGTGTGGTAAAAGGATAGTAACATTGTCCCTTCTCTCTTTTTCTCTCATTTTTTTGGGCCTTCTCTTTTTTTATGGCCTTTCTCTCTCGTTTTTTTATTCGTCACTTGGGACAATGCTCTAGAAAATTATGATCATCACACTTCTATTTATTTACAACTCAATGATTACAACTCGATACTAGAACAAAGTATGACTCTATATGAATGCCACCGGCGGTGTACCGGGATATGCAATGAACCAAGAGTGACATGTATGAAAGAATTATGAACAGTGGCTTTGCCACAAATACTATGTCAACTACATGATCATGCAAAGCAATATGACAATGATGACCGTGTCATGATAAACGGAACGGTGGAAAGTTGCATGGCAATATATCTCGGAATGGCTATGGAAATGCCATAATAGGTAGGTATGGTGGTTGTTTTGAGGAAGATATAAGGAGTTTTATGTGTGAAAGAGCGTATCATATCACGGGGTTTGGATGCACCGGCGAAGTTTGCACCAACTCTCAATGTGAGAAAGGGCAATGCACGGTACCGAAGAGGCTAGCAATGATGGAAAGGTGAGAGTGCGTATAATCCATGGACTCAACATTAGTCATAAAGAACTCACATACTTATTGCAAAAATCTACAAGTCATCAAAAACCAAGCACTACGCGATGCTCCTATGGGGATAGATTGGTAGGAAAAGACCATCGCTCGTCCCCGACCGCCACTCAGAAGGAGGACAATCAAAGAACACCTCATGTTTCAAATTTGTTACATAACGTTTACCATACGTGCATGCTACGGGACTTGCAAACTTCAACACAAGTATTTCTCAAATTCACAACTACTCAACTAGCACAACTTTAATATCACTACCTCCATATCTCAAAACAATCATCAAGCATCAAACTTATCTTAGTATTCAAAACACTCATAAGAAAGTTTTTACTATTCTTGAATACCTAGCATATTAGGATTATTTAAGCAAATTACCATGCTATTTGAGATTCTCAAAATAATCTAAGTGAAGCATGAGAGAATAATAGTTTCTATAAAACAAATCCACCACCGTGCTCTAAAAGATATAAGTGAAGTACTAGAGCAAAAACTATATAACTCAAAAGATATAAGTGAAGCATATAGAGTATTCTAATAATTTCTGAATCATGTGTGTCTCTCTCAAAATTTGTGTACAGCAAAGATGATTGTGGTAAACTAAAAAGCAAAGACTCAAATCATACAAGACGCTCCAAGCAAAACACATATCATGTGGTGAATAAAAATATAGCTCCAAGTAAAGTTACCGATGGAAGTAGACGAAAGAGGGGATGCCTTCCGGCGCATCCCCAAGCTTTGGCTTTTAGGTGTCCTTAGATTATCTTGGGGGTGCCATGGGCATCCCCAAGCTTAGGCTCTTGCCACTCCTTGTTCCATACTCCATCAAATCTTTCACCCAAAACTTCAAAACTTCACAACACAAAACTCAGCAGAAAATCTCGTGAGCTCCGTTAGCGAAAGAAAACAGAAGACCACTTCAAGGTAATGTAATGAACTCATTCTTTATTTATATTGGTGTTAAACCTACTGTATTCCTACTTCTCTATGTTTTTTAAACTACTAGCTGACCAGTTGCGCCAAATGGCGCAAAGACCCGTTTAAAACCACGTTCGTGTTGAAAATATTTGCATTTTTTCAATAACCATATATTTGAGTACATTTGGTAAGAACTTATACCCCTTATATATAAAGGAAATTCAATGCAAATATTTTCTTAAGGTAATAATGCCACAAATTAGATCATCGGTAGCTAGGATCAGACACTTCTGCAGTTGGCATTAACAGATCAACAGGGTAGGCATTTGCACGAGACGAACGATCTCTTCTTGTTAACAACGAAACAAATATCAATTTCAGCCACGGACAATAATCATACTGCTACCTCTGTTTCAGAAGTTAACCTTTGTATCTATGACCATGTCTCTAGGAAAAACATGAACTCGGAACTGAAATAATACCGTGCTATTGGGGCACCACGCATGGGCAATATGCTTCCAAGTCACTGGATAGAAAAACACCAAGATGTAAAATTGCACAAACAAAAATGCATATGAGGAGCAGAAGTGGCAGAGCAAGGGATTGCAGAGCTCATGTGGGGGAGGTCTAACCAAAAGGGAAGAGGAACCGGCGGCCCTAGCTAATTGACACATTGGTTCTAATAAGCCATTTACCAAAACTTGAATAATCAAATGAAACTTACACGATTTCTTGGGACTACACAACTGCGAATGCAAATGAACATCTCGCCTAGTTAATACAATAACAGTATCAAGCACCAGATGGCATATTAGACCTAGGAATTTATCGTATCCATCAACTAATTATCAATTAACATGATCCCAGTAAAGTAGTGCAAGGAGTGGCAGGCTCAGAATAATTGGATAAAGGCATGCTATTTCCTCTACCAAATAAAATGATGTGCGAGAATTCATAATTAAGACACAAATTTTCGTAAGCTGAAAGAATGAACGTCATTAAATTATGTTCAGGAGTAAAGACATATATAAACTGAGCTGATCTGCAGGCCCTATAAGAACTGATGGAACGGATACAAGAACAGTGTAGAAAAAAACGAGCTGGGGGAGAAACAATATTTGTCTTTCAATGTCTCTTGCAGCACATATTTGAAAGATCTAGATGGTCTAGCCAATACATGTGCTTACATCTCATTTTCTTACAGCATAACACAAGTAGTGAGATGTGCAACAATGCAAACTTAAAAAAAATACAGAGGTCAGCCATGCTTGCTGTAAAAAAATACAAAGATATTTCTATTTCCTACATGACACCTATGAATGGTGAAAATCAATAAGGAGAATGGTCGAAGGTCAAACAAAAATAAGATATAGAGGCCATGCATGATGTAACAGATAATACTAATAGCCAAGTGAGTGATATATATAGATGAAATCAACATCGAGGGAAAACAAAGCAGTGAACCATTAATTTTGATGTTGTACAAAAATCCTAATAAAGTACTCCTTCCGTCCCACTGTATAATACATTTTTACGGAGACATGCCTGAAATTTGACATCTGAAGATATGAGCAGACAATAGCAAACACAATACTCCTGGTATTTGACTTGAATTGTTCATTTGTAATTATTTTGGTGACATCTAAATATATTTTCTCTTATCATATAATTGAGTATACCAATGAGAGACTGAAGAGGAGTCATGGCGTTGTGATAGATGAAATGCTTGGAATTCAACAGGGCGAAGGACGACTTCAGTGTGAGCCTAGAGATATGTAGATACTAAATAGTTTTCAAGTCACTTACTCCAAATCCATGCACAGACTTGCCACTCAGTCCAGATTACTAAATAGTTTTACTCTTTGGGATAATCTAAAAAGCTTCTTTCTATGACTCTTCAAAATTAACTAAATTCATGAGAACTTGTGAAGCAGGTGAAAGCCTGTAAATTGATCTCAACTACAATTATCACAGAATCCTAATTTCTTCTTGAAAGTTTCTAGTAACAGTTGGCTCTAGGAACTTCTCCTTAAGTCATTATAGCCCGACGAAAAAACAAATCACATGTGGAAATTGGATATGATGAAATTTATGTGCAGTCAAATGGGCACCAAATTAGACATGCTGCAACCACATGTGTAAATTAGTAACCAATAATGAGCCTACTAAGCTTTATTAAGTACTGCAACCAAACCATAATTTGAACACCAAAATCTGAATGTAAACAACATGTAGATATGCCATGTGCTAAAGATTTGATGCCGAAAATACCTGGGAAGTAGAGAATCAATAAGAGATGTGGATGGATGTATTTATTCTTTGGTATTATTAAAAAACTTTTATATAAGCACAATGACTTCCACCATAGGTTTAACAGGGACAGTCAAGTGTTGTGAGTTCTTATCATAGAGAATAATACAAAATGGTAACAGTGTGAGATGAAAAAAGAATATTTGGATCATATAGCTTACTAAAGCATTAATAAAAGTTTATTATGTACAATACACAATTGTAATGGTGTGAGAGAGAAAATGTATTTTACTGAAAGTACCAGACTTTGTTTCTTCTATAATTTTTTGATTAGGTGTCTCAACTAATCATGGGAAAAATAGTTTCCAACAGAGAACTACCTCTGTTTATTCGAATACACACACTGGAAACCCGAAGATTTTAAATATTGGTATCACAACCATATTACAGTTTGGTAACTTCTTGAAAGATTCTGCATAACATTAGTGTCTTGTATGTTCCTCTTTTACCAGCTTATCCATCTTGGCATCCATCTACATTTCCCGAATAATATATGGGACGACTTTCTCTGTTGCAACATATTCAGTTTTTCTTCCCGAGCAATAAAAACTGCCTCCATTCCTGATTCCCCTTCTATTATGTTTAGCTATCATCATGTGCTCCCTCATGCCACTACTTATCCAACATTACTTTCACCCAAGCATGGATTTTTCAACAACACTTTCAATCCGACATCTTTTTAGGGCACTCTTGTATACTGCCTTAATTCATTATGTATAACTGTAAAAACATGTTGTGAAAGAATCACTATTTTATATTTATGTTTTTGTTATTCCTTTCACCCATGTTAAGTAAGGATTTGAATCTAAGTGCGACATGTAGTGAATTAGCAGTGTACTTTGATACACAAACTGATTGGATGTATGATAAAAATATCACCTGTGATTGTAGTGCAGTACCACAACCGATATAATTTGCCACATGACAGGATAATAAGTAGAACTGATGGTATGTTCTTCAGGTAATCTGTCAGTTATCAAAAACTCAGTACAAAATAAAAACTTACAAAAAATTGGGAATACTTTCCGTTAGCAGCACCTCTTCCCTGAAGGTGCCAATAGCTACAAAAAACATCAAAAGTACTGTTAAATTGTTTGGTAGTTCTGGAATGGAAGAGATTTGTGCTGCCAATTCCAGCAGCTGCAGAGTACAATCTTGCATATAAGGGCAGGGAGAGGTAGCAGGAGCAGAGGGAAACAAGGTCTGTAAGAAGCGAACTAATGGAAGACCAAATGGGCTCAAACTGCTTGCTGGACTTAGCAGGAAAAACATGTGTCAAGAGCGGGGAGGGGGGAGGAGGAGGTAGAGGCAAACCCTTAATGACCTCGAGCTGCTGCTGCTCCTCTTCCTATGTGCAGCCCTCATCTCCAAAGCCGTCGGCGCCATGGGAGGGCTCCTCCGCCTAGCGCCGCGTGCGGGCCCGCCTGTGCGTCGGGGAATCATCGGATCCGCCCGGATCCAGGCGCAACGAAGGTCACCGGAGGAGCGGCGAGGCGAGCTCGGGACGGGCCTCCATGGCGGCCTCCTGCAGCGGGGTTCGTCTGCAGGGGAGAGAGATGGGTGTCCACGACGGCCACCGCCGCCGTTGCCTCCCTTTGCCCTCGAGCGGAGCGCCGCCACCTGCGCGCACCGGCCAGCCCGCACCTGATCCAGAGGGGAGGTGAGTGCGTGGTGGAGCAGTAGAGGGTGGGTGGTGGCGGCTAGGGTTGAGAGGGAGGAGACGGGAGAGAGAGAGAGGAGAGGGGAGGAGGCGATGGCGGAGGCGAGAGGAGGGGAGATGGGGCGCTCGAGACATATCTCTCTCCGCGACCCTGTTCATGGCGAATAAAAGGAGACGTGGCTGGTGCCGCTAGTTGGGCGCACTAGCTCATCTTTTATATGTTCAATTTTACTAGCCATAGATTCATCAAAATAGGCAAACAACACACGAAAAACAGAATCTGTCAAAAACAGAACAGTCTTTAGTAATCTGTAACTAACACAAACTTCTAGAACTCCTAACAGTGCCAAAATAGGACGACTTAGACAATTTGTTTATTGATCAGCAGCAATTGGAATCAATATTTTATCACGTTCTGGTCATTTTTAAAAATTATTTTCGTGAACAGAAAGTTTCTGGAATTTTCTGGAAGATCAAATAACTATCATCCAAGAAGATCCTATAGGTTTAACTTGGCACAAACACTAATTAAAACATAGAAACACATCTAACCAGAGGCTAGAACAAATATTTATTCCTAAACAGAAGCAAAAAGTAAAAAACTAAAAAGAAAATTGGGTTGCCTCCCAACAAGCGCTATCGTTTAACGCCCCTACCTAGGCATAAAAGCAAGGATAGATCTAGGTATTGCCATCTTTGGCAGGCAATCCATAAGTGGCTCTCATGATAGATTCATATGGTAATTTTATCTTCTTTCTAGGGAAGTGTTCCATGCCTTTCTTTAATGGAAATTGGAATCTAATATTCCCTTCCTTCATATCAATAATTGCACCAATCGTTCTAAGGAAAGGTCTACCAAGAATAATTGGACATGAAGGATTGCAATCTATATCAAGAACAGTAATTTCTACGGGCACACAGTTTCTATTTGCAACAATAAGAACATCATTAATTCTTCCCATAGGTTTCTTAATAGTGGAATCCGCCAGGTGCAAGTTTAAAGAGCAATCATCAAAATCACGGAAACCTAGCAAATCACACAAAGTTTTTGGAATCGTGGAAACACTAGCACCCAAATCACACAAAGCATATCATTCATGATCTTTAATTTTAATTTTAATATTAGGTTCCCAGTCATCATAGAATTTTCTAGGAATAGAAACTTCCAACTCAAGTTTTTCTTCATAAGATTGCATCAAAGCATCAACTATATGTTTGGTAAAGGCTTTATTTTAACTATAAGCATGAGGAGAATTTAGCACGGATTGCAACAAGGAAATACAATCTATCAAAGAGCAATTACCATAATTAAATTCCTAGAAATCCAAAATAGTGGGTTCATTAATATCTATTGTTTTGATCTCTTCAATCCCACTTTTATCAATTTGAGCATCAAGATCTAAAAACTCCGAATTTCTGGAACGCCTTCTAGGTAAAGGTGGATCATATTCAGTGCCATCATTATCAAGATTCATATTGCAAAACAAAGATTTAATAGGGGACACATCAATAACCTTTAGATCTTCATCTTTATTTTCATAGAAACTAGAAGAACACGCTTTCATAAAGCAATCTTTCTTAGCACGCATCCTAGCGGTTCTTTCTTTGCACTCATCAATGGAAATTCTCATGGCTTTGAGAGACTCATTGATATCATGCTTAGGAGGAATAGATCTAAGTTTTAAAGAATCAACATCAAGAGAAATTCTATCAACGTTCCTAGCCAATTCATCAACTTTAAGCAATTTGTCTTCAAGCAAAGCATTGAAATTCTTTTGCGAATTCATAAATTCCTTAACACTAGCCTCAAATTCAGAGGGCATCTTATTAAAATTTCCATAGGAATTGTTGCAGTAATTACCATAATTCTTAGAGGAATTACTAGGATAAGGCCTAGGATTAAAGTTTCCCCTATACGCGTTGTTACCAAAATTATTCCTACCAACAAAATTTACATCCAAAGATTCATTATTATTCTCAATCAAAGTAGACAAAGGAATATCATTAGGATCAGAAGAAACACTCTTAGTAGCAAATAATTTCATAAGTTCATCCATCTTTCCACTCAAAACATTAATTTCTTTTATCGCATGCACTTTTTTATTAGTAGATCTTTCAGTGTGCCATTGAGAATAATTAACCATAATATTATCTAGGAGTTTAGTAGCTTCTCCTAAAGTGATTTCCATAAAAGTGCCTCCCGCGGCCGAATCTAAAAGATTTCTAGAAGCAAAATTCAATCCGGCATAAAATTTTTGTATAATCATCCACAAATTCAAACCATGCGTGGGGCAATTACGTATCATTAATTTCATCCTCTCCCAAGCTTGTGCAACATGTTCATGATCGAGTTGCTTAAAATTCATAATATCGTTTCTAAGAGAGATAATCTTAGCGGGAGGAAAATACTTAGAGATAAAAGCATCTTTGCACTTATTCCATATTTTTAGGCAAAGACGAAAACCAAGCTTTAGCACGATCTCTAAGCGAAAACGGAAATAGCTTCAATTTAACAATATCATTGTCAACATCTTTCTTCTTTTGCATATCACACAAATCAACGAAGCTATTTAGATGAGTAGCGGCATCTTCACTAGGAAGGTCGGCGAATTGATCTTTCATGACAAGATTCAACAAAGCAGCATTGATTTCACAAGATTCAGTATCGGTAAGAGGAGCAATCAGAGTGCTAAGGAAATCATTATTGTTGGTATTGGTAAAGTCACACAATTTGGTATTATCTTGAGCCATCGTGACAAACAAGCAACCCAACACACGAGCAAACAAAAAGCAAGCAAAAAAGAGGCGAACGAAAAAGAGAGGGTGAATAAAACGGCAAGGGTGAAGTGGGGGAGAGGAAAACGAGAGGCAAATGGCAAATAATGTAATGCGGGAGATAACGGTTTGTGATGGGTCCTTGGTATGTTGACTTTTGCGTAGACCTCCCCGGCAACGGCGCCAGAAATCCTTCTTGCTACCTCTTGAGCACTGCGTTGGTTTTCCCTTGAAGAGGAAAGGGTGATGCAGCAAAGTAGCCTAAGTACAGTTTTTGAGAACCAAGGTATCAATCCAGTAGGAGGCTACACACGAGTCCCTCACACCTACACAAACGAATAAATCCTCGCAACCAACGCGATAAGGGGTTGTCAATCCCTACACGGTCACTTACGAGAGTGAGATCTGATAGATATGATAAGATAATATTTTTGGTATTTTTGTGATAAAGATGCAAAGTAAAGAAAGTAAAATAAAAACGGCGCTAGAAATAGCTAAGTGTTGGAAGATTAATATGATGGAAAATAGACCCGGGGGCCATAGGTTTCACTAGTGGCTTCTCTCGAGAGCATAAGTATTTACGGTGGGTGAACAAATTACTGTTGAGCAATTGACAGAATTGAGCATAGTTATGAGAATATCTAGGCATGATCATGTATATAGGCATCACGTCCGAAACAAGTAGACCAGCTCCTGCCTGCATCTACTACTATTACTCCACACATCGACCTCTATCCAGCATGCATCTAGAGTATTAAGTTCATAAGAACAGAGTAACGCTTTAAGCAAGATGACATGATGTAGAGGGATAAACTCATGCAATATGATATAAACCCCATATTGTTATCGTCGATGGCAACAATACAATACGTGCCTTGCTGCCCCTACTGTCACTAGGAAAGGACACCGCAAGACTGAACCCAAAGCTAAGCACTTCTCCCATTGCAAGAAAGATCAATCTAGTAGGGCAAACCAAACTGATAATTCGAAGAGACTTGCAAAGATAACCAATCATACATAAAAGAATTCAGAAGATTCAAATATTGTTCATAGATAAACTTGATCATAAACCCACAATTCATCGATCTCAACAAACACACCGCAAAAGAAGATTACATCGAATAGATCTCCACAAGAGAGGGGGAGAACATTGTATTGAGATCCAAAAAGAGAGAAGAAGCCATCTAGCTAATAACTATGGACCCGAAGGTCTGACGTAAACTACTCACACTTCATCGGAGAGGCTATGGTGTTCATGTAGAAGCCCTCCGTGATCGATGCCCCCTCCGGCGGAGCTCCGGAACAGGCCCCAAGATGGGATCTCACGGGTACAGAAGGTTGCAGCGGTGGAATTAGGTTTTTAGCTGCGTATCTGATCGTTTGGCGGTACGTAGGTATATATAGGAGGAAGGAGTACGCCGGTGGAGCAACGTGGGGCCCACGAGGGTGGAGGGCGCGCCCAGGGGGTAGGCGCACCCCCTACCTCGTGGCTTCCTGGTAGCTTTCTTGATGTAGGGTCCAAGTCCTCTGGATCATGTTCGTTCCGAAAATCATGTTCCCGAAGGTTTCATTCCGTTTGGACTCCGTTTGATATTCTTTTTCTGCGAAACTCTGAAATAGGCAAAAAAACAGCAATTCTGGGTTGGGCCTCCGGTTAATAGGTTAGTCCCAAAAATAATATAAAAGTGCATAATAAAGCCCAATAATGTCCAAAACAGAAGATAATATAGCATGGCGCAATCAAAAATTATAGATACGTTGGAGACGTATCAAGCATCCCCAAGCTTAATTCCTGCTCGTCCTCGAGTAGGTAAATGATAAAAACAGAATTTTTGATGTGGAATGCTACTTGGCATAATTTCAATGTAATTCTTCTTCATTGTGGTATGAATATTCAGATCCGAAAGATTCAAGATAAAAGTTCAATATTGACATAAAATAGTAATACTTCAAGCATACTAACTAAGCAATTATGTCCTCTCAAAATAACATGGCCAAAGAAAGTTCATCCCTACAAAATCATATAGTTTAGTCATGCCCCATTTTCGTCACACAAGAATGCTCTCATCATGCACAACCCCGATGACAAGCCAAGCAATTGTTTCATACTTTAGTAATCTCAAACTTTTTCAACCTTCACGCAATACATGAGCGTGAGCCATGGATATAGGACTATGGGTGGAATAGAATATAATGATGGGGGTTAGGTGGAGAAGACAAAAAAGGAGAAAGTCTCACGTCAGCGAGGCTAATCAATGAGCTATGGAGATGCCCATCGATTGATGTTAATGCAAGGAGTAGGGATTGCCATGCAACGGATGCACTAGAGCTATAAATATATGAAAGCTCAACAAAAGAAACTAAGTGGGTGTGCATCCAACTTGCTTGCTCACGAAGACGTAGGGCACTTGAGGAGGCCCATTGTTGGAATATACAAGCCAAGTTCTATAATGAAAAATTCCCACTAGTATATGAAAGTGACAAAACAAGAGACTCTCTATCATGAAGATTATGGTGCTACTTTGAAACACAAGTGTGGTAAAAGGATAGCAACATTGTCCCTTCTCTCTTTTTCTCTCATTTTTTTGGACCTTCTCTTTTTTTATGGCCTTTCTTTCTCGTTTTTTTTATTCCTCACTTGGGACAATTCTCTAGAAAATTATGAGCATCACACTTCTATTTATTTACAACTCAATGATTACAACTCGATACTAGAACAAAGTATGACTCTATATGAATGCCTCCGGCGGTGTACCGGGATATGCAATGAACCAAGAGTGACATGTATGAAAGAATTATGAACAGTGGCTTTGCCACAAATACTATGTCAACTACATGATCATGCAAAGCAATATGACAATGATGAACGTGTCATGATAAACAGAACGGTGGAAAGTTGCATGGCAATATATCTCGGAATGGCTATGGAAATGCCATAATAGGTAGGTATGGTGGCTGTTTTGAGGAAGATATAAGGAGGTTTATGTGTGAAAGAGTGTATCATATCACGGGGTTTGGATGCACCGGCGAAGTTTGCACCAACTCTCAATGTGAGAAAGGGCAATGCATGGTACCGAAGAGGCTAGCAATGATGGAAAGGTGAGAGTGCGTATAATCCATGGACTCAACATTAGTCATAAAGAACTCACATACTTATTGCAAAAATCTACAAGTCATCAAAAACCAAGCACTACGCGCATGCTCCTAGGGGGATAGATTGGTAGGAAAAGACCATCGCTCGTCCCCGACCGCCACTCATAAGGAGGACAATCAAAGAACACCTCATGTTTCAAATTTGTTACATAACGTTTACCATACGTGCATGCTACGGGACTTGCAAACTTCAGCACAAGTATTTCTCAAATTCACAACTACTCAACTAGCACAACTTTAATATCACTACCTCCATGTCTGAAAAAAAGCATCAAACTTCTCTTAGTATTCAAAACACTCATAAGAAAGTTTTTACTATTCTTAAATACCTAGCATATTAGGATTATTTAAGCAAATTACCATGCTATTTGAGACTCTCAAAATAATCTAAGTGGAGCATGAGAGAATAATAGTTTCTATAAAACAAATCCACCACCGTGCTCTAAAAGATATAAGTGAAGTACTAGAGCAAAAACAATATAACTCAAAAGATATAACTGAAGCATATAGAGTATTGTAATAATTTCCGAATCATGTGTGTCTCTCTCAAAAGTTGTGTACAGCAAAGATGATTGTGGTAAACTAAAAAGCAAAGACTCAAATCATACAAGACGCTCCAAGCAAAACACATATCATGTGGTGAATAAAAATATAGCTCCAAGTAAAGTTACCGATGGAAGTAGACGAAAGTGGGGATGCCTTCCGGGGCATCCCCAAGCTTTGGCTTTTAGGTGTCCTTAGATTATCTTGGGGGTGCCATGGGCATCCCCAAGCTTAGGCTCTTGCCACTCCTTGTTCCATAATCCATCAAATCTTTCACCCAAAACTTGAAAACTTCACAACACAAAACTCAGCAGAAAATCTCGTGAGCTCCGTTAGCGAAAGAAAACAAAAGACCACTTCAAGGTACTGTAATGAACTCATTCTTTATTTATATTGGTGTTAAACATACTGTATTCCAACTTCTCTACGGTTTATAAACTATTTTACTAGCCATAGATTCATCAAAATAGGCAAACAACACACGAAAAACAGAATCTGTCAAAAACAGAACAGTCTGTAGTAATCTGTAAGTAACGCAAACTTCTGGAACTCCAAAAAATCAGCTAAAATAGGACGTCCTAAAAACTTTGTTTATTGATCAGTAGCAATTGGAATCAATATTTTATCACGTTCTGGTGATTTTTAACAATTATTTTTGTGAACAGAAAGTTTCTGGAATTTTCTGCAAGATCAAATAACTATCATCCAAGAAGATCCTATAGGTTTAACTTGGCACAAACACTAATTAAAACATAAAAACACAACTAACCACAGGCTCGAACAAATATTTATTCCTAAACAGAAGCAAAAAGCAAAAAACTAAAAATAAAATTGGGTTGCCTCCCAACAAGCGCTATCGTTTAACGCCCCTAGCTAGGCATAAAAGCAAGGATAGATCTAGGTATTGCCATCTTTGGTAGGAAATCCATAAGTGGCTCTCATGATAGATTCATATGGTAATTTTATTTTCTTTCTAGGGAAGTGTTCCATGCCTTTCTTTAATGGAAATTGGAAACTAATATCCCCTTCCTTCATATCAATAATTGCACCAATCGTTATAAGGAAAGGTCTACCAAGAATAATAGGACATGAAGGATTGCAATCTATATCAAGAACAATAAAATCTACAGGCACATAGTTACTATTTGCAGCAATAAGAACATCATTAATTCTTCCCATAGGTTTCTTAATAGTGGAATCCGCAAGGTGCAAGTTTAAAGAGCAATCATCAAAATCACGGAAACCTAGCAAATCACACAAAGTTTTTGGAATCGTGAAAACACTAGCACCGAAATCACACAAAGCATAGCATTCATGATCTTTAATTTTAATTTTAATAGTAGGTTCCCACTCATCATAGAGTTTTCTAGGAATAGAAACTTCCAACTCAAGTTTTTCTTCATAAGATTGCATCAAAGCATCAACAATATATATGTTTGGTAAAGGCTTTATTTTGACTATAAGCATGAGTAGAATTTAGCACGGATTGCAACAAGGAAATACAATCTATCAAAGAGCAATTACCATAATTAAATTCCTAGAAATCCAAAATAGTGGGTTCATTAATATCTATTGTTTTGATCTCTTCAATCCCACTTTTATCAATTTGAGCATCAAGATCTAAAAACTCCGAATTTCTGGAACGCCTTCTAGGTAAAGGTGGATCATATTCAGTGCCATCATTATCAAGATTCATATTGCAAAACAAAGATTTAATAGGGGACACATCAATAACCTTTAGATCTTCATCTTTATTTTCATAGAAACTAGAAGAACACGCTTTCATAAAGCAATCTTTCTTAGCACGCATCCTAGCGGTTCTTTCTTTGCACTCATCAATGGAAATTCTCATGGCTTTGAGAGACTCATTGATATCATGCTTAGGAGGAATAGATCTAAGTTTTAAAGAATCAACATCAAGAGAAATTCTATCAACGTTCCTAGCCAATTCATCAACTTTAAGCAATTTCTCTTCAAGGAAAGCATTGAAATTCTTTTGCGAATTCATATATTCCTTAACACTAGTCTCAAATTCAGTGGGCATCTTATTAAAATTTCCATAAGAATTGTTGTAGGAATTACCATAATTATTAGAGGAATTACTAGGATAAGGCCTAGGATTAAAGTTTCCTCTATACGCGTTGTTACCAAAATTATTCCTACCAACAAAATTTACATCCAAAGATTCATTATTATTCTCAATCAAAGTAGACAAAGGCATATCATTAGGATCAGAAGAAACACTCTTAGTAGCAAATAATTTCATAAGTTCATCCATCTTTCCACTCAAAACATTAATTTCTTTTATCGCATGCACTTTTTTATTAGTAGATCTTTCAGTGTGCCATTGAGAATAATTAACCATAATATTATCTAGGAGTTTAGTAGCTTCTCCTAAAGTGATTTCCATAAAAGTGCCTCCCGCGGCCGAATCTAAAAAATTTCTAGAAGCAAAATTCAATCCGGCATAAAAAATTTGTATAATCATCCACAAATTCAAACCATTTGTGGGGCAATTACGTATGATTAATTTCATCCTCTCCCATGCTTGTGCAACATGTTCACGATCGAGTTGCTTAAAATTCATAATATTGTTTCTAAGAGAGATAATCTTAGCGGGAGGAAAATACTTAGAGATAAAAGCATCTTTGCACTTATTCCAAGAATCAATACTATTTTTAGGCAAAGACGAAAACCAAGCTTTAGCACGATCTCTAAGCGAAAAAGGAAATAGCTTCAATTTAACAATATCATTGTCAACATCTTTCTTCTTTTGCATATCACACAAATCAACGAAGCTATTTAGATGAGTAGCGGCATCTTCACTAGGAAGGCCGGCGAATTGATCTTTCATGACAAGATTCCAACAACACCCACACACTTGTCTGACACACTGACCCTCATAATAGTTATTCTGAACTCATTCTGCAAATACTGGAAAACGGGGTAGGGAATAATAAAAGGCCAAACCAACTGTGCATGCTGCGATCATAAATAGCAACGTCACTCAAAGCACGAAACCATGGGGACTTCAGTGCTGGGCGGGTGGGTGGTAGACTGGATCACTGGAGTCAGTGGTGTCCGTGGTATCCACCGCCACCGCCGCCGCCGTAGGTGGGCATGGGAGGGACGGGGTGGTAGTCTGGGTGGGGCTGCGGCTTCGGCTCCGGCTTGGGCACGGGGTGGTATTCCGGGTGAGGCTGGGGCTTGGGCTCCGGTTTCGGTGGCACCGGCTTCTTGTGGTGGAAGTGCTCGATGATGTGCTTCTTGATCGGCCCGCACAGGGTCATGGACGCACACTCGGGCGACGCCACGGATGGCGTGGCGGTGTTGGCGCCGGCGATGACACCGAAGGTGGTGCCCTCGGACACCGGCACGATCTTGGATGGCTCCTGGCCGGGGCACGACGCGTTGGATGCGGCGCTGTGGAGCTGAGCCACGCAGTCGGCGCCATGGAGGTCAGAAGCGAGGGGCACGCTGAAGGCGCCGGTGCCGTCGAGGGAACCCACCGCCTTGCTCTCGTACTCGCCGTCGACGTTCTTGCACTTGATCGCCACCTGTAGACCTGAGGTACGTTGACAGGATGACAACCATGATCAGATCTCCATCTATATAGGTGTGTGCATTGACATATATAGTACGATTGAGGTGCATATCTTACCCTTGAAGGCTTCCTCGGCCTTCATGTTCTTCCTGGTGCAGTCGGCGCACTTGGCCAGGCCGATGACCACCGACGTCGCCTCCGCGTTGGCGATGGCAATCACGAGCAGGACGGCGAGGACGAGCGCTCTCGGAGCTGCCATGCCTGAACCTCTACCACTTGTTTGCTTGTGTGAAGTGGCTGGTCGATGAATGGATGGATGGAACAGGCGACGCATGGCTTATATAGGCCTCGGCATTGATCGATCCAGCTCGGTGGATGATCTGGCTGCATGTTCGCCGGGTGGCCGGCGAAGTGATGCGTGACAACGAGAGACCGGCTAACTCGCCGAAATCTCAGATGGCGAGTTTAATACCGCGCCCGCTGCATGATCGGATCGGTCGGTGCGTGTGCCTCCACGTCGCGCGCGGTTGGTGATCGACTTGGTTTGGTGGAGTACGTAGGTAGGCACCGGCCGCGTCTCTCAATCGACATGCACATGCATTTGCGTGCGTGCATGCATGCAACGCAAGTACTAGTAGACTAGTAGTACCCGGCCTGTTTGCTGGTGCTAAGCTGGTGTTGGATCGACATCAGAATTGCTGTAAAGTGTATGTCCATTTTGGGGAGTAGGGAGCTTGCGGTACAGTACCAATGAGCAGTGCTTTGTTGTTCACAAATACTAGAATGTTGTAAAAAAAATGAGCAGTTTCCAGTTATGTTTAATCCACGAAAAAACATATAGAAGATGATCAACGTATAGTTGACATGATATTCGAACAAGAGAAGTTGGTAAACAGAACAGACATGCTATTCGACGGGTATGGTAAACATGGCATGCTAGATCGAAGGCTAGTAGTAGGTATTGGAAACTTGGTAGGAAAAAAATCAGTCTACGGATCAAGTTCACATGATCACTATGAAGACTGTGCATACAAGGCTAGATTTGATCTTACCAACAACAAGTTGCATCGGAAAAAGAGTTGGTGAAGATCGCATTCTTGAAGTCCCATGAACATATCCTTCGAAGAACCGACATACGACGGCCCCTCTATGGATTGCACACGTAGTATGAACCCATCCAATTTGAGGATGCATGTAGCCAAGTGCTAATTTCAAAACGGAGTATAAAACCATCCACGTGTTCATGGTTTGAGAGTTCCGCGTCTACCTGCTACTCGTTCTACGCTATAATATCTTGTGGCGGGAAATTTATTTTCATCTTTTTGTTCCTCTTTTTGGCAAGCTAGTGAAGCCAAAAATACCCTAACATGTTAGGATTTGACAACCTACACTTAACCATCAAAACTAGTGGTGCGGAAGACCCTATAGTCATTCAAAAGTAACAAGTACACTAGCACTCAACCTAATGCATATCTCTAATAGAAATATTGAACGTTGTAATATCATCATTCATCATTAAGACACGCTAATCATAGGATAGATAATTTCTCCCATGCTCATGGGGAGCTTTTTTGCAATTTACGTATTATGCAAAATTGAAAACGAACTAACTCAATTTTGAGGAAATAAACATACGAAAACAGTAAAGATGCAAGGGCTTATGAATCTCCCCAAGCTTAAGCACTAAACTGGCAGGATCTAATAATCCCTCTCAGTCGATGGTACCACGGGGTTTCTTCTCAGTTGTAGTGGAAGGGTTGTGTGCAAGGGCCTGATGGAGCAACTCATTAGTCTTCTCTAGGTCAGCAATATGATGTTGGTTCATGTGCACAATTTCAGCTAGGTTGGCAATGAGCATGAGCCGGGCGTTGAGATTGGACTTAGTGTCCTCATCAATCTTTTTCTCCAACTGCCTGAGAAGTTCATGCAAAAGATCACAGTGGATGGGTGACCCATTAGCATGTACCTCAAGTCAGCAAGTGTGCTCATGGATGTTGATAGGATGCAGCTTCGGTGCATAATTGGGGTTGATGAGGTACTTCTTCTCCCATGCCCCAGGCAGCTTGCCAGATATGTGAGCCCCAATATTGATCCTCTTGCTGGTGGTGTGGTGTGACAAAGTTAATTGATAGTCACCCTCCAACGATCTATGGATGGTATGGCCATCCACGACGGCTGGGGTACCCTAATTTGTAGTGCAGGATTACTGGAGCTAATATGTTTAAGAGATTCAACTTGATCATTGCCTCCTTGGGGACTTCTTCTTCGGATGAGCTATCTCCACCTTGATATCACATTTCCAGTCATGCTTGAGACCTCGTCCCAACGCATCAGGAGAAGCGTCTTCCAGCTCGAAATCCTCCTCGTGGAAGGGGCATAATACATGTGGCGGGCTTCCGCCGGCTGCAAAGGTGATACTCCTCCTATGAGGTCGTCTAGCACTCGTCCCATGAGAGTGTCATGGCCTAAGAGATGCTTGCCTTTACTTAAAACTTAATATGCAACTGGAATAGATTCATTTGTCAATGGAAAAAGGAGAGGCCTCCCCAAAGGTATATAAAGCCGTAAAACCATCGAATATTCATGACATTAGGTTTTGGAAAAAGATTAGGAAATAACCAAAGATTTTCGGGAAAGAATAAGATATTTCCGCGGGATCATGAGTGAATAAGTGACGTATGTTGCCCTTCGGGCAATCGCCGCTCTGTCCCACCCAGTACAAGGCACCGTACTACTTTGCCACCAATCAATATGATCAACCCGGCATGCAGTGATCATCGCAGCACTCCATTGCATCCTTCGTCTCCGGCCACCCTCCACTGTACAACATCGACCTCAACAACAATTATGTGTTTACCGAGTCGCCGACACTCGTTCGGTTGCGGCTTCCGTCCAAGGAGCCCATTTCCGGTGGTGCCCAATCATTGTTTGGCGGAATGCCTCCCCAAGCTCGATGGCGGCGATCGGGCGACGAGGCAATGATGAATATGATCCATAATTGTGATGGCCATGAAGACGTACAAGTCTATGACGACTACTCACCGCATCCAGAGAAAGAGACGTTGACGGACACTCAGTAGTCGCCAGTCCTCGATGCGGACGGAAATAAAAAGAGGGATTTGGCGTACTCAAACAAGGAGGATAAATTATTGTGTTTGACGTGGTTAGGCACAAGCGTTGAACCATTTCAAGGTATGGAGAAAAAGGGCTCGACCCTTTGGCAAAGTGTGCACGATTGGTTTCATGAGAAAAAGCACTATGAGCCCTACAACAAGGAAGTCGCTAAGCCAACGATGGTACATCATTCAAGAAGCCATCAACAAGTATCATGGTGTGTATGCACAAATAGAAAACTAGTGACTAAGTGGCGCGTCACTTCTCAGAGCTCATATTTTTTTCTTCGTGATGCTCTATGTGTTAGTCATTTGATTGATTTTCTCTATGTTGCAACTTGTTGATCATGCCATTGTATTGCTTTGCTAGCCCAGCCGGGTAGCCACATTGTACCACAAGACCGAGGGCAAGCTATTCATGAAGATGCATTGTTGGTATAAGTTGAATGCGCAAAGCAAGTGGAGCAATTTGGAGGAGGCCGGGCTTGCACTAGCCACCCATGTGGCTAGGTCAAGGGGGAGGAAATGGGGGGACGAGAAAGGAAGCAAGAAGGGGTGGCGGCCAAGACGATAGAGAAATTTGAGGACATCATGGTGAAGAAAGAAGAGGGATGTGCCAAGCACAATGAGATCAAGGAGGAAACAGTTCATGGAAATCCAAAAGAAGAAGATTGAGCATAAGGATATGAAGCTTGCGATCAAGCAAGTGTGTGAGGAGCAAAAGATCTTATATATACGTGAAGGCTGATGACTTGGATCACGACGTGGCCAAGTTTGTTCACGACTTGCATGATAGCATGTACAAACACTTTGTGTAAAAGGAGGCATTTGGTATGGTGAGCCGGTTCATTTGCTTTTGGGGTCGATATATAAAACTCATTGAGTATCGGGTGATTTTGCTATTGGTTGCATTTGTTTGCAACTATTTAAATGTACAATCGAATTGTTATTGATCTAGAAAATTTGACAAAGAGAGAAGGGCGGACAAGTACTTAGGACCAAATTTGAAGGACACAATTGCATGACACATCCGCTCGGCGGACAGGGAGTGTACTTGATTGATCATGATATACTGATATAGGAACTTCTCATTACAAAAATTCACACCGATATTACAAACCTTGTAAAAAAAAACTGACCCATTACCCGTACATTTGCCTGACACACATACTTATCCCTCACAACTGTTATTCTGAATGATAGAAGATCAAGCTAACCCGTGACATAAATAGCAACGTCGCTCACTCACTGACAGCAACAAGCCATGAAATTTCACTGCTAGGCCGGACGGTGGCAGATCGGAGTCAGTGGTGTCCATGGTATCCACCGCCGCCGCTGCCGCCGCCGTAGGTGGGCGTGGGAGGGACGGGGTGGTAGTCCGGGTGGGGCTGCGGCTTGGGCTCGGGCTTGGGCACGGGGCCGTAGTCCGGGTGGGGCTGGGGCTTGGGCTCCGGCTTGGGCGGCACGGGCTTCTTGTGATGGAAGTGCTCGATGATGTGCTTCTTGATCGGCCCGCACAGGGTCGCCGACGCACACTCTGGCGATGCCAGCACGTTCGTCTTGGCGCCGGCAACGACCCCGAAGGTGGTGCCCTCAGACACCGGCACGATCTTTGATGGCTCCTGGCCGGAGCACGGTGCGTTGGAGGCGGCGCTGTGGAGCTGCGCGACGCAGTCGGCGCTGTGGAGGTCGGCGGCCACGGGCACGCTGAAAGCGCCGGTGCCGTCAAGGGTACCTACTGCCTTGCTCTCGTACTCGCCGTTGACGTTCTTGCACTTGATCGCCACCTGAAGACCTGAGGTACGTTCATGGCAGAACAACAGTGAGCAGAGCAACATCATGCATTTACGAAGTGGAGTATTCTATCTAATCTAGCTAGCTAGAGCTTAATTAGTAGCTTACCCTTAAAGGCTTCCTCTGCCTTGATGTTCTTCCTGGTGCAGTCGGCGCACTTGGCCAGGCCGACGACGATGGACGCCGCCTCGGCGTTGGCGATGGCGATCACCAGCAGGAAGCCGAGGACGAGTGCTCTTGGAGCTGCCATGCCTGAACCTCTGAGTCGCAGCCTGTGTGAAGTGGCTGATGGATGAATGGATGGAACAGGCGACGCATGGCTTATATAGGCCTCCACATTGATCGGCACAGCTCGGCCGATGATCTGGCTGCATGCTCGAAGCTCGAGGGGTGGGCGGCGAAGTGATGCGTGACAACGAGAGGCCGGCTAACTCACCGAAATTCTAGATGGCGAGTTAATATATACGGCGCCCGCTGCATGATCGGATCGGTCGGTGCGTGTGCCTCCACGTCGCTGTTGGTGATCGACTTGGTTTGGTGGTGGAGTACGTAGGTAGGCACCGGCCGGCGGCGCGTGCATGCATGCTACTAGTAGTAGTAGTGCCAGTGCCGCGTTTGCTGGTGGTAAGCTGGTGTTGGATCGACATCAGAATTGCTGTAAAGTGACACCTCCATTTTGGGGAGTAGTGAGCTTGCGGTACAGTACCAGTGAGCAGTGTTTTGTTTCTCACAAATAGAATGCTGTAAAAATATGAGCAGTTTCCAGTTATGTTTAATCCAAGAAAAAGCAGCTAGAATAGTGGACATGATATTCGAACAAGAGAAGTTGGTAAACAGAATTCAATTCGCAAAAAAAAATAGGTATAGTAAGAGCATCTTCAACAGCTGCGCAACGCGCGGCGCGCAAAAAAACGTTTACAGCGCCGTTTACGCGAGTTTTTGCGCGCCGCGGAGCGCTGGCTCCAGCGGCCGCTGCAAAATAGAGCGCGTGTGAGCCGCTCCAGCAGACGCGCTATATTTGTTCTCTTTTCTACCACAACTCGATACACATATAGGCATAGATAGAAACAATAGATAAAATAAAAACGATAGATAGATAAAAACGATAGATAGATAGTACATAGATAGATTAAACAATAGATAAAAAACGATACATAGATAGTGCGTAGATAGTTCATAGCCTCCTCCTACGATAGATAAAAAAACTACTCGTCGTCCTCATCCTTTGACTCGGACTCCGCCTCAGTGATGTCCTCCTCCGACGTCACAATGAAGGCGTCAAGGTACTGCTCGTCTTCAGAGTCCCAGGACGACGCTGCTCCTAGCTCGATGTTGAACCCAGCAGCCGCCTTCCACGTATGCCGGTCCTCGCGATAGGCGGCTCCTTCCGCCCTCCTTTGCACGAAGAACTACTGCTCGTTGATGACGTCCTGCGGGAAGCATTGGCGCCACAGCGCCATGGTTTCCTCGTCCATCTCGGCGAGGCTGAGACGACGCTAGCTCCCGCCTCCGGTTCTCGCGACGATCCTCGTCGGTGAGAAGACGCGGGGGAGGCGCCAGCTCCTGCGCCATCTCCCGTGTTGGCACCTCCGGGAAGTTCATGTCCCTACGGGACAGCCGGAGGCACCACGCCGCCGTGTCATACGCGCGGGCAGTCTCGTGGGTGGTCTCAAAGGTGCGAGGCCGAGGCGCAAGTCGCCGGACCGAATCTCGGCGGAGAAGGCGCCAGACGGGCACGCGCGGACGCCGCGGTAGCCCGAAACTCCCCGGCGGCGCGGCGGCATGGTGGCGCGGTGGTGGCGCGTTGGCGGCGAAGCGAGAAAGCGGCAGAGGGAGCGATGAGAGAGCGACAGAGGGCGTGTGGCGAGGTGGAGAGCGATGGGAGGGCGCGTGGCGGGCGCTGCATTTTATAGGCGCGCCCGGCCGCTTTTTCCCACGCGCATGAGTTTTCCGCCTCCGCTGGAGCGTGCGAAACCGTCCCGCGCGCGCTAAAATCGCATTTTACCGCGTGCGCGCGTTTTTTGCAGCCACTGTTGGAGATGCTCTAAACATTATGCTATGTCAGATTGAAGACTAGTAGCAAGGAACCAGAAGTGATTGTTAATGGAAGGGGAAAATAACGTATGATGTGGCAGATGAAGTGTTCGCAGTCGCCGCACCGTTGGAGGTTGACATGGCGTGGAGGGAGGGGGAGTGGTCGTCGGAGTAGTCATCGTTGAGGAAGTCGGTGTATGCCGCAATGTCGGAGGAGATGCTAGCAGTCGCGTGAGAGCTCTCCCCAAAAATCCCAATGTCCTTTCTCTCAAAATGATCACAATAGACGGGGTTCCGGAGGCATGATGTCCCACATCAGGGTGCATGATGGAAAGTGGATTGGGAAAGATGTAGGCGGCGCAAAGCAGTGGAACTGAAGGATGGTCTCATGTACATCTCTCCATAGCCCCGTCTATGGACAGGGGAGCAACCTCTAATAGACTCAGGCAACCGAAACCGGTCCACTATAGAGGAGTGGAAGAGGAAGAGTCTACAAATGTTCCATTTCATCTTTTTCTAATAAAAAAAAAGGTTTTGACTCCTGTCATGCACGGAAAAAAAGAGTGACACACACGTGACATAGGTCATAGTCCAGCTCGTTCACAAAACACGCGTCATGCCAGGTGATGTTATGCAAGTGCATAGAGTTTAGATGTGCCTGTTTTTCAAGTAGAGTATCGATCCCACGAAAGCTAGGGAAATGCATGGTTTTTTTTCCTTATAGAGGTTTACCGTAATGTGCTTGCATGTTATTTTAGGTCCTAAGAAAAAGCGGTGAGAAGGGTTAAATATTGCAAGTGTGTGAAAACGAGAATTAAAGTCCGCAAGAATAATGGCTAAGAGTAAAAGAGTAATGAAAATGATGGAAAATGCAACAGATCTTCATGGAGTCTGGACTCACCACTAGTAGTATTTATTATACTTAATTGTTTAGAAACACAACCTTTGGTTCAAATGTGATCTCTGTTATATATGTATTGTGCACGAAATGACAATAAACAGATATGTGCATACTGCGTCAGTTATGTATCACGCACGCCACCACCGTCCCTCCAATACATATCCATGGAGTTCGATGGTGATTAAGGGGTCTCTCCGGGGACGCGGCATAAAACACATGAATCTCTTACCAATGATTCGGTAAGGATTAGAGGTAGCTTATGTCACCGTGTATCTCTAACCCATAGCCCACATCACAAAGATAATAATATCTGTCAAGTCTCGATGGGCTAAATATTGCGCAGTCGATGTTCGCACAATATCACGAAGAACATTAACACATGCATATAACAAAGATTGTATATTTTATCGACATTAGGCTCATATATATACTAGAATCCCCCATATCCGCAATAACTCAATAACTAGTGAATTACTCATACATATAGGCACAAGACATCGCCAAGGTGTTCATGGCAATGAAAGATGAATTATTAGTTAGCCACCGTATAACACTAGGATTTGATATTACAGCGAGCTGAATGATGGATTCAATGTCGAGTATGTGGATGATGATGCTGCTGATGATGATTGATGCCGTGGCCTCGGTGGTCGAAGCTTCGGCGAGGTGGTGCCCTTGTGTTCATTCCCACTTCAGATCCCTTCCGGAGACGAGGTTTCCTGCTTCTGTCTCGTGGTCTGTGGTATCTCCGTTGGTCACATCTGTGATCTAGTTGCACGGGGTGGAAGTTCTCCATCAAGTACCCATCGTAAAGTGTAGAAAATTTTGTGATTATAATGAAAAATGCTAAGCAAAATGCGACATAAAATTCACTCATCAACATCCCCAAGCTTAGACTTTTTCTCATCCCTGAGCAAAATTGCGGCTCGGAGAATAGGATCATCACACTCATGAAGCCCGAGTTGTCATAATCAAATGAGGGCATTGCAGCGAAGCGGTACTCGTAAAAGATACCGAACCATCATGAGTATTAGCATACTTCTAATGAAAAAAATGGCTAGAGAGGCTCCCATGCCTTTACTGATTGAGTGCTTAGCGAAAGAAAAACAACCTAATAGAATAAGATATTCAAGCCTGATCGAACGGAAGATGAGGGGCTCTCAACTTTTTTAGAACCCCGCATAGCCTTTTAGGATTTAATATGTAAACAAATCTCTTTTCATTTTCTCGTGTAATATTAAGCAAGCTTAATTTCCCATGAAACAACGTTTAGCTCATATATTTATGAGTATCGCGTCATGAAAGCTAAGCATGCTCAAGGTTTACGAGAGAAAACGAAAGCGATCTACCCAAGTGCTAATTTCAAAACGGAGTATGAAACCATCCATGTTTCATGGTTTGAGAGTTCCACCTCTACTTTTTACTCATTCTATGCTAAAACAATTTGGCAAAAATAATAATTTTCACCCTTTTGTTTCTCTTTTTGAAAAGCTAGTGAAACCAAAAATACTCTAACATAACAACCTACACTTAACAATCAAAATAGTGGTGCAGATGACCCTATAGTCATTCAAAAGTAACAAGTACACTAGAACTCAACCTAACTCGTATCTCTAATAAACATACTGAATGTTGTAATATCACCATTTGTCATTAAGACACGCTCATCATAGGATAGGTAATTCCTCCCCTGCTCGTGGGGAGCTTTTTTGGAACTTATTATGCAAAACTTAAAATAAACTAACTCAATTTTGAGGAAAGTAAACATACAAAAACAGTAAATATGCAATGGCTTATGAATCTCCCCAAGCTGAAAAACTAAGACAGTGGGATGTGTTGTGGTGGATGTGTTGTGGGAAAGGGCCTGATGGAGCAACTCATTAGTCTTCTCCAGGTCGGCATTGTGATGTGGTTTCATGCGCACAGTTTACTCTAGGTTGGCGATGAGTGTGACACGGGCTTTGAGAGTGGACTTAGTGTCCTCGACAAACTTTTTCTCCAACTGCCTGAGACGTTAAGGAAAAAGATCATGGTGGATGTGTGACTCATTAGCATGTACCTCAAGTCAAAGAATGTGCTCATCAATGTTGATAGGATGCGGCTTCGGTGCATAATTGGGGTTAACGACGTACTTCTTCTCCCATGCCCTAGGCAGCTTGACAGATATGTGAGCCCCAATATTGATCTTTTTTCTGGTAGGTGTGACCAATTTTACTCATAGGTACCCTCCAACGGTCTATGGATGGTGTGGCCATTCACGACGGTCGGGGTACCCTCATTTGCAGGTGCAGGATTGTTGGAGCTAATATGTTTAAGAGATTCAACTTGCTCCTTACCAATGATTAGCTCATGTGGCTCATGTTGCTCCATCTCTACCTCATCAGGGACTCTTTCTTAATATGAGCTACCTCCACCTTGATCCCACACTCGCCGGTCATATTCGAGTCGTCATCCCAACGCATCAGGAGAAGTGTTTTCTAGCTCGAAATCCTCCTCGTGGAAGGGGCTTGATACGTGTGGCTAGCTTCCATCGGCAGCAAGGTGATCATCTCCTCCTGTGAGGTCGTCTGGCATTCGTCCCATGAGCATGGCATGGCCTAAGAGATACTTGTCTTTGCTTACAAACTTAATATGCAACTGGAATAGATTGGTTTGTCAATGGGCAAAGGAGAGGCCTCCACAAAGGTATATAAAGAGGTAAAACCATCAGATATTCACGAGATTAGGTCTTGGAAGAATATTAGGAAATAAACCAAATATTTTCAGGAAAGAATCAGGAATTTCCGCGGGATCAAAAGTGAAGACGTGGCATGGTAAAGTTGTTGCGCGCATACCAGCAGACCACCGTGCATGTGCCCTTCGGGCAATCACCGCCCTGGCCCACCCAGTACAAGGCACCGTAGTACTTCGCCGCCAATTAGTACGGTCATCCCGGCACTCAGCAATCACCACAACACTTCCCTGCATCCTTCACCTCCGGCCACCCTCCACCATACACTGTCGACCTCAGCAGCTACTACGTGTTCACCGAGTCACCAACACTCATTCGGTCCCGTCTTCCTCCCAAGGAGCCCTTTTCTGCCAGTGCCCTGTCATTATTTGACGAAATGCCTCGCCCAAGCTCGATGGCGGCGGTCGGGCGACGAGGTGATGATGGACATGATCCGTAATGGTGCGGACACGAAGACATACAAGTCTATGACGACTACTGACCACACATCCGGAGCAAGAGATGTCGACGGACACCCAGTAGTCGTTGGTGTCTGATTCGGACACAAAGAAAAAGAGGGGTTTGGCATACTCGAACAAGGAGGATGAATTACTATGATTGGCGTGGTTAGGCGCAAGTGTTGAACCGTTTCAAAGCATGGAGCAAAAGGCTCGGTGCTTTGGCAAAGTGTGCATGATTGGTTTCATGACAAAAAGCACTATGAGCCCTACAACAAGGAAATGATACAGAATCGCAATCCGGAGTCACTAAACCTTCAATGGTACGCCATTCAAGAGGCCATCAACATGTATTGTGGTGCGTATGAACAAATGGAAAACTGTGATCAAGAGGCGCGTCACTCCTTGAGCTCGTAAGTTTTGCTTATTGATGCTTTATGTGTTGGTCATTTGATTGAATGTTCTCTATGTTGCAACTTGTTGATCATGTCATTGTATTGCTTTGCTAGCCCGGACGCGTGGCCATGTTGTTCCAGAAGACCGAGGGCAAGCCATTCACAATGATGCATTGTTGGTACAACTTGAATGCGCAAAGCAAGTGGAGCAGCATTACCAATTCTGTCAAGACCACAATGCCAAAGTAAGTGATGAAGATGGTGATCCAAGCGGTGCAGTTGGAGGAGGACTTGCACCGGCCACCCGTGTGGCCAGGTCGAAGGGAAGGAAATGGGAAAATGAGAAGGAGAGTGAGAAGGGATAGCGGCCAAGATGACAGAGAAGTTTGAGGATATCATGGCGAAGAAAGAGGAGACATGTGCCAAGCGCCATGAGATCAAGGAGGAAATTGTTCATGGAAATCCAAAAGAAGAAGACTGAGCTTAATGATAGGAAGCTTGCAATCAAGCAAGCGTGCGAGGAGCAAAAGATCTTGCACGTGGAGCCCCGTGACTTGGAACCCGAAGCAGCCAAGTTTGTTCTTGACTTGCGTGATAGCATGTACGCACGCTTTGCACAAAAGGAGGCGGGGGGAGAGGCCGAAACTTGAAGCCGGTTCATTTGCTTTTGGGTTCGATAGATGTATAAAACTTATTGAATGTCCGGTGATTTTGCTATTGGTTGCATTTGTTTGCCACTATTTAAATTTGTTATTGATCTTGAAATTTTGACAAAGAGAAAAGGTCGGACAAGTGCTTGGGAGCAAATTTGAAGGACACAATTGGATGACGTCCATCCGGCCGGATGTCCGCAGACATTTGGTGGCATCTGTTTGGTGATCGCTGTTGGAGATATCATAAGTCAGGCATATGTGGAAAATGAGTGCGCTTGGTTGATTCAGATATAGGAACTTCTCATTACAAAAAATCACATCGGTATTACAAACACCCGTACATTTACCTGACACGCATACTTATCCCTCACAACTGTTATTCTGAATGATAGAAGACCAAGCTAACCCGTGCACATATATAAATAGCAGCGTCACTTCATTGCTGTGCCGGATGGTGGTAGATCGGAGTCACTAGTGGTGTCCGTGGTATCCACCGCCGCCGCCGCCGTAGGTGGGCGTGGGAGGGACGGGGTGGTAGTCCGGATGGGGCTGCGGCTTGGGCTCCGGCTTGGGCACGGGGTGATAGTCAGGGTGGGGCTGGGGCTTGGGCTCCGGCTTGGGCGGCACGGGCTGCTTGTGGTGGAAATGCTCGATGATGTGCTTCTTGATCGGCCCGCACAAGGTCATGGACGCGCACTCCGGCGACGCTGCAGACGGCGTGGCAATGCTGTCGCCGGCGACGACGCCGAAGGTGGTGCCCTCAGAAACAGGCACGATCTTGGATGGCTCCTGGCCGGGGCACGGCGCGTTGGAGGCGGCGCTGTGGAGCTGAGCGACGCAGTCGGCGCCGTGGAGGTCGGCGGCCAGGGGAACGCTGAAGGCACCGGTGCCGTCGAGGGCACCCACGGCCTTGCTCTCGTAGTCGCCGTGGACGTTCTTGCACTTGATCGCCACCTGGAGACCTGAGGTGCGTTCATGGCAGCAGGAAAACCATGAGCTGATCTCCATCTATAGGTGCGTGGCTGTGTGCATTGACATATATGGTACGAATTGAGCTGCATATAGCTAGCGCTTACCCTTGAAGGCCTCCTCGGCCTTGAGGTTCTTCCTGGTGCAGTCGGCGCACTTGGCCAGGCCGACGACGACGGACGCCGCCTCGGCGTTGGCGACGGCGAGCGCCAGCAGGACGGCGAGGACGAGCGCTCTCGGAGCTGCCATGCCTGAACCTCTACCACTTGCTTGCTTGTGTACGCTGATGGATGGATGAATGGATGTAACAGGCGACGCATGGCTTATATAGGCCTCCGCATCAATCGATCCAGCTCGGCGATGATCTGGCTGCATGCAAGCTCGCAGCGGGTGGTGGCCGGCGAAGTGATGCGCGACAACGAGAGGCCGGCTAACTCGCCGAAATTTCAGATGGCGAAGTTAATACGGTGATGGACTTTGTAGGTACCACACACAGACGCAGGCACCGTGTCTCGCGGCATGCACGTGCGCGCGTACATCGATCCATGCATGCAGCGTGAGTTAGAAGTAGTAGTATCCTATTGGTGCTCTGTGGTACATCTGGTGTTGGATCGGCATCAGAATGGCTGTAAAGTGCATGTCTTTGTTGTTCATAAGTGGAAGGACGGTACTCCAAATGGACTGCTGTTGGATTGATCCACCGATCCACGGTTTCTTCTCGACCCACACAAGCATATACCACATGCGTGCGCATTCACGCAACGTCTACTGTAAGCTAACCAGAGCTTCCGTAGAGCTTCGATGTCCGATGAAATCACCACATATATCTTGGTATCTACATGAACATCACCGGAAAAATCACTCGCAAAAACAGAACATCACCGGGAAAAAAAACGGAATAGTAAAAACGCACGCATGTTGTCATGTCTGAGATCATCTCCCATGAGTTTGGGTACAACACCAACGGTTGATTCTTCCGTAAACCTAAATTTGGATTCGGGCTTTGTGCAAACCTGTCTCCTCTAAATCCCCCCCCCCCCCCCCCCCCCCCAAAAAAATAGCTATTTCCACATGTCGAAAATTTTATCAAGTGCGTGAGTATTGGGTTTAGGTGTGGATAGATCTCAGTTGACTGAGATTTAACCCATAACATGTAAGAAAGAAAAAGAAATAACTGAAAAAAAAATTGCATGGATCTCAATGTAAGATGTCACGAGTATAGCATCGACTGCAACATAACCAAATCTTAGTCAGACTGAGATTTAACAAGACTGATTGGGCTTAGTACACCCACCTTACTAAAATGTGAATGTCCTCTCAAATATTGAGCCTAATTTTGGCTACAAATTTTACTAGTAACAAATTGCGACTTAAAAACCATAAAAATATAGCATCAGAAAAAAAATTCAAAACAACTTCAATCGTTTACTTTTCCGCCATATAACTCATATTTTGTGACTAATTGTGATGAATATTAGGCTCAAATCCAGAAGGGCCTCACATTTTAGCAATGAGGGAGTACCGTATATACTGATTGTTACTTTACATGCAGACCACTCAATGTAATACTCCCTATGTTTTTATTTACTCTGCATATTAGATTTGACTGAAGTCAAACTTTATAAAGTTTGACCAGGTTTATAGAAAACAATATAAACATTTATCATAACAAATTCATATGATGTGAAAGTACATTCAATACTGAATATAATGGTATTGATTTGTTATTGTATATGTTAATATTTTTGTCTATAAACGTTGTCAAAGTTTACAAACCTTGACTTTGACCAAAGCTAATACTCGGGGTAAATAAATGTAGAGAAGGAAAAGAATCCACTACTTAACCTCCTGAACTATAACTATAGTATAGTGGTCCCCTTAATCTACACAGGGGTTAGGGATGATGCGGGATTGTACGGCAGTAAAGCCATCTGAACTGCACTGGATATGGGAAATCAGATCGACCCCAGGCCTGGATGTTTCTCACTGGAGGAACGTTTGGGACCAAATCTCGCTTGATCTCATAGGTCCATACTCACGTGGAATTAAAAGCTAGCTGTATGTGTCTGTAGTGTAGATGTGTAGGTCTTGGCTATCAAGACATACAGCTCAGCCCAGTTCACCTCCTCCTTATCTCTTCCACACGGCAAGATCTATCAAGATCTGCAGCCATCAAGGCCTCATACATCCACATTGCTGTATGTGCCAGTGGGTATGTACGGCTATCAAGCTCTACCTCAGCTCCCCTCCTCCTGTCTTTCACACGGATAAGAATGTCAAATGGATCTACCCTTTTCAACGCTCCCGCTTTAATGAGCCAATGCAGTTCTGCAGAAGAGGAAAAAAAAACATGTCCATGATTCGAACCTATTAGATTCATGAAGTGCCTTCAGCAGGTTTGGATTCGCCGCGGTCGACAATCCGACTCTTCATGAGTGAAAACATTCTCCTCAGAGCACAGTTAGCATACAGGTAAGGATGGAAAAGTAATAACAGTGCTGTAGCCTTTGGGCAACTCTGAAGTAATAACAGTGCTGTAGCCTTTAGGCAACTCTTTTTCTGCTCCCTTTTCTTTTTCATTTTATTTAGGATAGTCTACAGATCTGTAACTATTCTGAACTTTACTTCTCTACATTAATGAAAACAGCTCAAAGCTGCTTTTCCGTCAAAAAAAAACCATCAAACTGAACTTTGACTAACACACACTGTTACTACAATGGGATTGACTAACACACACTGTCACCACAACGGGACTGTTTACAACTAACAAGGCAATGCATTGAATAGACACTGCATTAAACAGTAAGTACCTAAGGGGCTTCCTCTGCGTAGTTAGCATCGGAGCAGGAGAGCCAACTAATGTGGCAGGAAGCTCAAGCAGCTATTTTCTCAAAACAAAAATCAGACTTGTAATATCTAAAAATGGAGATGTACGCAACATGGAAATTAAAGAGAACGTTTATAATATAAGATGGTAAAAAAAAAGGAGCTAGCCAGAAAAGATTTAAATATAACGTTATGTATAAGAACTGTTGTAGGATACCGTTCTCCTATGGAAAGCAGACATACGACATAACAGAGCAAAAACAAATGCAGGCAAGACAATATCTTTAGGTTGCCACTGTCTTTTTATTTTTCTCTCCAGGCATGCTTCTGTTTGTCGAACCTAAAGCAGGACCACACTGTCTTTAGGTTCTCCTTAGCATGCAGTAGTTAACTTTTGAAAGCAAATGTTCTGCTTGGACACACCCAGAACCAAAAGTTCAAAGTGAATTTCAAATTCAGTATAAATCAGGCAGATATTCCAAATAAAAGGTCCTTACCAAAATTTCCAGGAACCATCAGTACATTGCCCAGTAAAATAACTCCATGTCCATTTTGAATAGTATATTCAAATCTGTCAGACAACTCATAAGCACACCAGTAAGTGATAATGTTTTTCATCTCTTGAAAACTATAAGTATGGTTAACTGAATGTAATGATCCGATCTTAATAATTTCACATAATTCATTTAACAAAGATAACTAAAGCATACAAGTCTAGAACTAGAACAAGACTTTTATATTTAAGTAAAATCAAAACGTAAAAAGAGAGGCTTCAACAGAGAAAAAGAAAGTGTTCTGTTTTCAAGAAAAAAGAACGCACGGGCTCAAGTAACAGTAGTCAATACCATCCATTGGCAAAAAAATAATATGAACATCATAAAGAAGTAAATGGCATTCATATAAGAAAAGGACCCCAAGCTCTTCCTCAGCTTTACACTTACAAGCTGTCCACTGTTGTTTCTGTTTGTCCCAGATTACTCCCAGGGATATGCTCCAGAGATAATATTTGACCTGAAACAGTTAAATCTTTCTGATTTGACTTCACTTGAAGAGATCCCATATCATGAACTCCATTAGGTACTGTTAGAAGAGCTGAAAAGGAAACAGTGTGATTATTTAAAGTAACCTCAGCAGGTTTTTGAAGTGAACTATGCAAATAAGAGTCCAGTCGATTTGCACGTGGAAGAAAAACAGTTGAATTGGGAACCATGCACCCTGTCGGCTTAAAAACATCATATGCGGCATGCTACTCAGCAACAGTTGTACTTTCTAGATAGTTCCCCAGAAGTCCCCATTCAACCAGTTCTGCATGGCGATTTGTGCACACTTTGGAAATATGGCTAGTTTCTTCATCGGGCAAAGTAAAAGCCCCTGTAGAATTTCTTTCAGCAGACTGGGATCTGAAAGAAGTTGCCTGACATCACTGGGCACACCTCCTGCTTGAGCGTCAGTGGAAACTGTATTTTTTGTTTAAAACTGCACGGACTTCTTTGCCAAATGTTCTGGAAGGACAAGGACGCACACCACCAGGAAAAACGAACAATGGTACTGTATTTCTTTTATTTTTATGTCGGACACCTGAATTTCCATTGATACAACTTCTAAATTCATCCACAATTACTCTGATGTCAAGAAGCTCAGCTTCTTCAGCATGGGTGATTCCAGTTCTCCAAAACCCCATAAAGTAAAAACAATGGAATGGCCTTGAGTAGTCTAAGAAATCACTAGGATTAGGGCGTACAAGAACCTTGTCACATGAAGATTGCTCCAACTGAATCAACAAGAAAAACATAGCACATCTATTAAACACATCTGTCAGTCACCTTTAAGATTTTCGTTTGTCTTCAGAGATGAACTTTCCTCAGTCAGTAAAAATGTCCGGCGGTTGATCCACATCACCCATTCGGACGCGAGGAGTTCCCAAATATGCTTCATCCTGCTGCATTCCAGAGCCAGGTGAGACACAGTTTCATGGTTACTGAAGCCAAAAGGGGTAGATGAATTTTCAGACTCAAGTATCTTAATATAATTAGAGTCAACTATCATAAATATTAGTAATATTCACCATATGTAAGACAATATACATTGGGGTAGTTGTCTCCAAAAATTAACCAACTCCTAGAAGAGCGTGCTAAGAGCAAATACATTAGGAGTGACCATACATATAGGATGAGGATCTTTCAAAAGAAAAAGATGCGCATGGGCATTTTTTCCAGAAAAATATGGGCCACGCCCCCCATTCCATTGCATCAACAAAGGTCACAAGGTTTATAGTGCCCGGAGAACACAGAAGTCGCGCAAACCCAGGTCACATTCCAGTATAACGCGATAAGCTAAGAACAGCAACATACCAACAGGCTACGGATGATACATCAGACCGTGGACCAGTTGGTGCACGTTCTGATCTGCCTCATGTCGGTCCTCATCAAACAGAGTCCTGAGGAGCTCGATCATATCTATTCAACCTGCCGCTATGTTCAAACGCTTGCATCTAATAGTAATATTTAGGGACACGTAACCTTATAGATGGAGTGTGGAACGGGGCAAGAGAAACAATTGTGACCAGCATGCATGCATGAGTGCGGTTAACCAAGCTGACTCGCTGTTGGAGCAAACTGGACCTCGCGCCTTTCCACCGCGGCAGCTCAAGCGATTAAAATTTAGCCTACAAATCTGTGCTTAGAATAAGAACCTTCTGTTCCAACACCCACTAGCAGAGCCACTCACGCTAGTTTATAAAGAAGTGCAAAAAAAACTACACTGGTAAGGCCATCACTATCTCTGGGTAATCAATCAGCCCGTAGAACTCTCGCGCGTGCACGCACACATCGACGCTTATCCTAATAGAATACATATTGCATGTTAATGGCCCAAAGCCTAGAGTCCTAGACTAGTCAGGAAAACTGCATAGAAACTCAGGAAAACTGCATAAAAACTCAAGTGAAACAGAGAATTTAGTTTCAGATATAAAAAGAATACAAATATTCATCGACAAGCCAAAGGTGCTCAAGAAGGGTTGCATAGTTTCGATTACTGGCGTATATTGGAGTACAATGTATTTATTTATTTTGTTATCTGGGGAGACTAATAATGAAACAAAGAAAAAAAAATCAAAACTAAATCTAGAAGGCAGGTGTTGTACGGTTTAAGAACGTTTTGACTGCCATACATGAATATTCTAAGTGTGAACTGAAAGTGACTGGCATCCCTTCATGCTACTCAGCTTGTCTTTGTTGAGATACTAATCCAGCATTAAATTAATAGTGACAGCTGCCTAGAAGTGACTGGTATCCCTTGTCAGCGTTAAACTAATCATGGTAGCTTTCAAGCAGAGAATGAACTAAAACGAATTATTAAAGGAAGAACAAAATCCTTCAGTTCAGACCTGTAGCCTGTGGGCCTCATCCAGTCGCTCAAGCCTCATACATACATGTATAAATACACATTGTGTGTACGTAGTAGATCGCATCGCAGTATCTGTAGTGCACATCTCCCGACGATTGTCTTCACCTCAGCAGCTTCATCCCAAGAAGCCATTCACTAGCATATTGCACAAAGGACAGCTAGCCTTTGCAACTTTGTGCAAATTGAAGAACTCGTACCTTTGTCAGAGATATGGAGAGCAGAAATGATGTCAAATCAGATGAGATCCTCATGCCTGGGTTCCGGTTCCATCCTACCGATGAAGAGCTGGTTAGTTTCTACCTCAAGAAGAAGATCCAGCAGAAGCCCATCTCTATTGAGCTCATCAGGCAGCTGGACATCTACAAGTTTGATCCATGGGACCTCCCAAGTAATTAAGCTTGCATCTACATCTCCTTGTTTATACTACATCTTTTTTATTTCTCATGAATAGCTAGATTGGGATTCAATTCGCTACTTTGGGGTTTTCAAAGCTTTGTGTCGAGGCTGATTCAACACAAGTTGGTTTCATTGATCTTTAGTTAAGTAGGAAAACAAGGGTATTCTTCTGCTCATCCGTCTAGTGGAGTTTCAGTTGAAAGAAATCAGCAGTAGTATTAATCATCTTCGCATGGCAAGCTAATCTAGAATAGATGGGTTCCTCATCTTACTGCAAAGTCTAACAACTTGACTGTTCCTTCTCAACAACAGAGCTTGCGAGCACTGGCGGTGAGACGGAGTCGTACTTCTACTGCCCAAGGGACCGCAAATATCGCAACAGTGCGAGGCCAAACCGGGTCACAGCTGCTGGGTTCTGGAAAGCCACGGGAACAGATAGGCCGATTTACTCCTCCGAGGGCACCAGGTGCGTAGGCCTGAAGAAGTCCCTTGTCTTCTACAAAGGCAGAGCAGCAAGAGGGATCAAAACCGATTGGATGATGCACGAGTTCAGGCTCCCTTCGCTCGCCGATACGTCACTTCCCAAGAGTAGGCCGATCGACAAGAACATCCCGCTCAACGTACGCATTTCAATTCATATTAGTATATATAGTTGCAGATCTAAATTCCAACGTCATGTCAAATTCTGAAAGGCCACCTTTTCTATTGCCGAAAACAGGACTCTTGGACCATATGTAGGATCTTCAAGAAGACAAGTTCGATGGCGGCACAACGGGCGCTATCTCACACTTGGGGGGCTCCATTGCCTGGGGAAACTGAGCAAGATCTCTTCTCCGCCCTGCAACCGGTGCAAGCTTTACATTTTGCTTCAGAGAGCTCCTCCAGCTCATTGCAAGTTGCTGCTGCGCTACCATCATATCAGTTCAACGGCAAATATGGCTTTCAGGGACAGCACCAGCAGTTTCAGAAACCCAGCAACACACAGGAGAATGGCTCTTCATGCAAGGTCATAAGCTTCAACTGTGGTCCATCCCTACAAGTCCTGAAAGGCCCCATCATCTTGCCATTCCAAACACAGCCGCCATCACAGAGGCCCATGTTGCACACTTCGCCACCGATCTTCTTTGACGCGCAGTTTGGGCAGCCTGAACAGATCACCGGAGTTGTTGTGACTGGCTCTTCTGAAGATGTGAATGCCGACATGAGCTGCAGGGAACAAGAGTCATCCACAACAAAGCATGATGATACTTTCAGCATGAAGAATGAGTTGGAGGCTCCAGGGAGACTCAACTTCCCATTCGATTTAGGAGCAGACTCTTCAGATGACTGGGAGTGCAACATACCTTGGGAGTCCTTTCTTAGCCCAACAGCCCCTGATGAGATCATACAGTACTAGATACCTAGGTTGCCCTGCACAGAGTCACCTTCATATTTTAGCATTTCTGTTAGCAAAGGCGCCAGCTGTTATTTGTTCAGTTTTGGGTTAGATGTATTGTATATAGTAAGCTATACGCTTGTTAACAGCAGAGCTAACATGGAGAAGGATGTATATATATACATACATTGGACATATTGTGTATACGAAATACAGTACGTTTTAAGCAGAGTGTCGTTGTGATGCTCTACTTTGAGTGGAGAGTAATTAACATATGTACCAGTCACACATACTTGCAAAGTTGCAATGGATTGACAAACCCTCAAACTTGCAAGATACTGAAAAGATGGGAAATGTATCACCAAATGGTTCCTTCTGATAATAAAGTACGCAACGGTCTTTCATTTTCTAACATGTCTAAAGTTCAAAGGAAATACTGATTTCGCTCCACATGGCTTCGGTAGATGACGATGAATCATTCATGGAGATCTTCGAAGGCTCTAGGAAACATAGACATCATTGACAGGAATTAAAAGATAAGTTAATTCAACAAAAGAGGTGCCTTTGAAAATGAATCCGCATGGCTTTGCTTTGCCTTGAATATCATAAAAAGCATATTTTACCACCTGCATTAATATTCTTTTTAGGATTCAGGTTGGCACTATGGAGCTACCAACAACTGTGCACCTAGTTTAATTTCAAGCTTGTGGAAGCAAACATCCGTACATACTTTGAAGAAACAAAAGAAGACAAAATTGGCGACAAATGGTTAGCAAAAAGAACATGATGCAGTCATAACATGAAACCATGTACTAAGCTGCGAGCCACTGGAACTTAACTTCTTGGATATCTAAAGGCGGAGATGATACTCGGCAACAGCACAGTAGTGATGTGCACTCATCGTAAGTTGACCTCTCAAATTCCAAGAATTCATCAACAGAGTAGGACCATACAGCTGTGATTCTTCTTGTCATTACAGTCAATTCGCAAGAACTTATATCTGCAGCAGCGAAAAATGCTTTAGTAATAATGCTTCAAGGGCTGTACTTGTTTAACATTTCACTGAGGAAGTTACAAAACACACAAATGAAGGGTGAGAAATTTTTCGAAGATACTGTACATGACCTGAACAAGCATTTAGTGCAAAGGCTGTAGTTTAAATTGAGAAGATATCTGGGGATGGTGATAAGAAAGTTAATTCTAGATCAAGACTCTAAACATGCACTTGGTGAATGTTGGTTGCACATAGCACTTGCACTTACACATGTTTATTACAACCATAGCAAATAAAAAGCTGAAGTGGATTTGCAGAACACAGTGCACCGCAAATCCACAATCATCCTGGCAACAGGCATCCGACAGAAGAAGCAGGAGCAGCAAAGATAAGCTGTCTTACAAGTTACAAGGCAACAACGGCGGAGCTATGTCTATAGCTGAGGGGGCTATGCCCCCAACCCAACAGAAATTCATGAAGGATTTTTTTTTTGGAGGGGCATAATTAGAACAAAGTATTCTCATTACCCCTACAAACATGTATACTTTCTTTTTGGCCCCCCCGACAATGCAGTCAAGCTCCGCCAGTGCAAGGCAAACATCAAATACTGGATACAGTTAACAGCGCGTAATGAGTACTTGAGTAGTTGTACAAGTGCTGAGATATGTATGACTAGTCAACTCATGAACAAATATTATTAAATAGTATGATGACTGTACGGGCTTGAATGTGTGCATATTTTGCACTAGTACATTCAAGCAGCACTGCAGCAGAGCTGGACATGAGCCACTGCTACATCAATCATCAGTTCGTCACCAGCATGTGCGCGGTTAACCAAGCTGATGTACTCACTGTTGAAGCAAAGCTAGACCGTGCGCCTTTCCACCATGGCAACTCAAGCGATTAAAATTTAGCCTACAAAACTGTGCTTAGAATAAGGACCTTCTGTTCCGACACTCACTAGCAGTCACACACGTCAGATTATACAAAAGTGCAAAAGATCACACTGGTAACGGCATCACTAAAAAAATGTAAAAAAGGAAATTACACTGGCAAGGCCATCACTATCTCTGCGTAATCAACCCGTACGCCTCACTCTCTAACACGCACGGCGCACACACATTGAAGCTTATCCTAATCAAATACAGATTACATATGAATGCTCCCAAAGCCTAGATCAGTCAAGTAAAATCACATAAAGTCCCGTGAAACAGAGAAATTTGGTTTCAGATATTAAATAAATGAATATAAATATTCATTGACGTTTTTTTAAGCCAAAGGTGCTCCAGAAGAATTTCATAGTTCTGGTTACTGAGCATACTGGGGTACTATCAAATACTGGATACCAAAAAAAAAGATCAAGATCAAATCTAGAAGGCAAGTGTTGTACAGTTTAAGAACGTTTTGACTGCCATACATGAATATTCTAAGTGTGAACTGAAAGTGACTTGCATCCCTTCATGCTACTCAGCTTGTCTTTCTTGAGATACTAATCCAGCATTAAATTAATCGTGACGGCTGCCTGGATGTGACTGGCATCCCTTGATGCTACTCAGCTTATTAAACTAATTGAAAGTGTAATCGATCCTACACTTATCATGGCAGCTTTCAAAGAGAGAAGGAACTAAAATGAATTATTCAAGGAAGACCAAAATCCTTCGGACCTGTGGCCTACTGGCCTGTGGACCTCATCCAGCCGCTCCAGGTAGCGCAAGCCTCTTATATAAATACACGTGGTCTGTACGTAGTAGACTGCATCCCAACATCTGTACTGCACATCTCTTGGTGACTGTCTTCACCTTAGCAGCTTCATCCCAGGAAACCATTCACTAGCCCACTGCACAAGCAGTACAACAAGGCCAGTTGCACAAGTACTCATACTTTTGTGAGAGATATGGAGTGCAGAGATGATGTCAAATCAGAAGAGATCCTCATGCCTGGGTTCCGGTTCCACCCTACCGATGAAGAGCTGGTTAGTTTCTACCTCAAGAAGAAGATCCAGCAGAAGCCCATCTCCATTGAACTCATCAGGCAGCTGGACATCTACAAGTTTGATCCATGGGACCTCCCAAGTAAGCAAGTTGCCTTTGTATCTTCCAAGGAGAGGTTAGGAATTAGGATGCCGATTCAACACAAGTTGGTTTCATTGATCTTTAGTCAAGTAGGAAAACCAGGACATTCTTCTGCTCATCCGTCTAGTGGAGTTTCAGTTGAAAGAAATCATCAGTAGTATTAATCATCTTCGCATGGCAAGATAATCTATAGATGGGTTACTCACCTTACTGCAAAGTCTAACAACTTGACTGTTCCTTCTCAACGACAGAGCTTGCGAACACCGGCGGTGAGACAGAGTGGTACTTCTACTGCCCAAGGGACCGCAAATATCGAAACAGCGCGAGGCCAAACCGAGTTACAGCAGCTGGGTTCTGGAAGGCCACTGGAACAGATAGGCCAATTTACTCCTCCAAGGGCACCAGGTGTGTAGGCCTGAAGAAGTCACTTGTATTCTACAAAGGCAGAGCAGCAAGAGGAATCAAAACCGACTGGATGATGCATGAGTTCAGGCTTCCTTCGCTTGCCGATCCATCACTTCCCAAGAGACCAATCGACAAGACCATCCCACTCAACGTACGCATTTCAATTCATATCCTGTAGTTACAGAGCTGAATTCCAATGTTATGTGGATTTCTGAAGGCCACTTTTTCTGTTGCCAAAAACAGGACTCTTGGACCATATGTAGGATCTTCAAGAAGACCAGCTCGATGGCGGTGCAACAGGCGCTGACTCACACTTGGGAGCCTCCATTGCCTGGGGCAACTAAGCAAGATCTCTTCTCCGCCATGCAAGCTTCTCATTTTGCTTCAGAGAGCTCCTCCAACTCATTGCAAGTTGCAGCTGCGGCACCATCAAGTCAGTTCGACAGCAAATATGGCTTCCAAGGACAGCAGCAGTTTCAGAAACCCAACAACACACAGGAGGGTGGCTCTTCATGCAAGGTCATAAGCTTCAACTGCAGTCCATCTCCACAAATCCTGAAAGGCCCCATCATCTTGCCATTCCAAACACAGCCGCCATCACAGAAGCCCATGCTGCACACTGCGCCACCATTCTTCTTCGGGGCGCAGTTTGGGCAGCCTGAGCAGATCACTGGTTTTGTGACTGGTTCTTCTGAAGATGTAAATGCCGAAATGAGCTGCAGGGACCAAGAGTCATCCACAATGAAGCATGGTGATACTTCCCACATGAAGAATGAGTGGGAGGCTCCGAGGAGACTCAACTTCCCATTCGATTTAGGAGCAGACTCTTCAGATGACTGGGAGTGCAACATACCTTGGGAATCCTTTCTTAGCCCAACAGTCCCTGCTGAGATAACACAGTATTAGATACTTAGCTTGCCCTACACAGAGTCACCTTCATATGTTAGCATTTCTGTTAGCGAAGGCACCAGCTACTGTTTGTACAGTTTTGGGTTAGATGTATCATATATATACTAGTAAGCTATAGCATTGTTAACAGCAGAGCTAATAGAGAGAAGGATATGGATATATACATGCATTTGGCGTAGTGTGTGTACATTTTAAGCTGAGTGCTGTTAGTATGCTCTACTTTGAGTGGAGAGTAATGAACATATGTACAAGTCACAAGCTTGCAATGGATTGCCAAACCCTAAAACGTGCAAGATGCTGAAAAGATGGGAAATGTATCACCAAATGGCTCTTTCTGATAATAAAGTAGGAAATGGTGTTTCATTTTCTAACATGTCTAAAGTTTGAAGGAAATACTGATTTTGCTCCCCATGCCTTGGGTAGATAACGATGAATCACTCATCGAGATCTTCCAAGGCTGTAGGAAAGAATAGACATCATACACAGGAATAAAAAGGAAGGTTAGTTCAACAAAAGAAGCCTTTGAAAATGAATCCTCATGGCTTTGCTTTGCCTTGACTATTATAAAAAGCATATTTATCACCTGCATCAATATTCTTTTTAGGATTCAGTTTGGCACTATGAGGCTACCAATGACTGTGCACCTAGTTTAAAAACAATAAAGAATTTCAAGCTTGTGATGCAGTCATAACGTGAAACCATGGACTAAGCCTGTGAGCCACTAACATAACTTCTTGGATATCTAAAAGCAGAGATGACACTGGGCAACGTTGAAGTAGTGATATGCACTCATCGTAAACTGACCTCTATAAATCCCAAGTATTCATCAACAAAGTAGGACCATACAGCTGTGAATCTTCCTGTCATTACAGTCAATCTGCAGAGAACTTATATCTGCAGCAGCAAACAATGCTTAGGTAATAGTACTTCAAAGACGGTACTTGCTTAACAATTTCACTGAGAAAGTTACAAAATACTCCCTCCGTTCCTAAATAAGTCTTTTTAGAGGTTTCAAATGGACTACAACATACGGATGTATATGGACATATTTTAGAGTAGATTCACTCATTTTGCTCTGCATGTAGTCACTTGTTGAAGACTCTAAAAAGACTTAAATTTTGGAACGGAGGGAGTACAAATGAAGGGTGAGAGAATTCGGAAAGATATTGTACATGACCTGAACAAGCATTTAGGGTAAGGCTGCAGTTTAAATTGAAAAGATATTTGGGGATGATGGTAAGAAAAATAATTCTAAGATCAAGACTCTAAACATGCACTTGGTGAATGTTGGTAGCACATCTACAGTACAGTAGCAGGAGCTGCAGCAACAAAAAATAAACAAGCTGTCTTACAAAGCAAACATCAAATACTGGATATATTTAACAGCGGGTAATGAATACTTGAGTAGTTGTACAAGTGCTGACATATGCAAGGATGACTAATCAACTCATGAACAAATATTATTAAATAGTATGATGAGTTGATGACTGCACGGGCTTGAATGTGTGTAAATATTTTGTACATTCGAATAGCAGAGCTGGACATGAGCCACTATAAATCATGACCAGCCTGTGCACGATTGACCAAACTGATGTACTCGCTGTTGGAGCAAAGCTGGACTGCACGCCTTTCCACCGTGGCAACTCAAGCGATTAAAATTTAGCCTACAAACTGTGCTTGGAATAAGGACCTTCTGTTCCAACACTCGCTAGCAGAGTCATTCACGCTAGTTTATACAGAAGTGCAAAAGGATCACACTGGTAAGGCCATCACTACTAAAAAAATGCAAACAAAGAAAGTACACTGGTAAGGCCATCACTATCCCTGGGTAATCAGTCTGTACGTCTCTCTCACACACGCACGCGCACACATATTGAAGCTCATCCTAATCAAATGCAAATTACATACAAATGCACCTAAAGCCTAGACTAGTCAGGAAAACTGCATAAAAAACACATGAAATGGAGAATTTTGGTTTCAGACATCAAAATCAGAAGAGTATAAATATTCATTGACGTTTCATGAAGCCTCAAGAAGAGTTGCAGAGTTTCAGTTACTGACGTAATTGGGGTACTCCTACTATGTATTATTATGTTTTTTTTATCTGAGGAGGCCAAAGATGAAACACAAAAAATCAAAACTAAATCTAGAAGGCAAGTGTTGTACATTTTAAGAATGTTTTGACTGCCGCACGTGAATATTCTAAGTGTGAACTGAAAATGATTGGCATCCCTTCATGCTACTCAGCTTGTCTTTGTTGAGATACTAATCCAGTATTAAACTAATCGTGACGGCTGCCTCAAAAGGGACGGGCACCCCTTCATGCTACTCAGCTTGTCTTCGTTGAGATACTAATCCAGCATTAAAATTAATCATGGCAGCTTTCAAACAGAGAAGGAACTAAAGCGAATTATTAAAGGTGGACCAAAATCCTTCGGACCTCATCCAGCCGCTCCAAATAGCTCAAGCCTTGTATATAAATACACACAGTGTGTGCGTAGTAGACTGCATCACAACATCTGTAGTGCACATCTCTCAGCGATTGTCTTCACCTTAGCAGATTCATCCCAAGAAGCCATTCACTAGCTCACTGCACAAGCAGTACAACAAGGACAAGTAGCCTTTGCAAGTTTGTCGCCAGTTGCAGAAGTACTCAGACCTTTGTGAGAGATATGGAGGGCAGAGATGATGTCAAATCAGATGAGATCCTCCTGCCTGGGTTCCGGTTCCATCCTACCGACGAAGAGCTGGTTAGTTTCTACCTCAAGAAGAAGATCCAGCAGAAGCCCATCTCCATTGAGCTCATCATGCAGCAGGACATCTACAAGTTTGATCCATGGGACCTCCCAAGTAAGCAAGCTTGCATCTACATCTCCTTGTTTATACTACATCTTATTTTCCTCATGAATAGAATGGGATGGAATTAATTGGCTTTTGAGTTTTCAAAACTTGTATCTTCCAAGGAGAGGTTAGGCATTAGGATGCTGATTCGACACAAGTTGTTTCATTGATCTTTAGTTAAGTAGGAACAAGGACAATCTCGTGCTCATCCATCTAGCTAGTAGAGATTCAGTTGAAAGAAATCAGCAGTAGTATTGATTATCTTTGCATGGCAAGCTAACCTAGAATAGATGGGTTACTCACCTTACTGCAAAGTCTAACTTGAATGTGTTCCTTGTCAACGACAGAGCTTGCGAGCACCAGCAGTGAGACAGAGTGGTACTTCTACTGCCCAAGGGACCGGAAATATCGCAACAGCGCGAGGCCAAACCGGGTCACAGCAGCTGGTTTCTGGAAAGCCACAGGAACAGATAGGCCGATTTACTCCTCCGAGGGCACCAGGTGCGTAGGCCTGAAGAAGTCCCTTGTCTTCTACAAAGGCAGAGCGGCAAGAGGGATCAAAACCGACTGGATGATGCATGAGTTCAGGCTTCCTTCGCTCACCGATCCATCACTTCCCAAGAGACCGATCGACAAGAACATCCCGCTTAATGTACGCATTTCAATTCATATTATGTAGTTGCAGAGCTAAATTCCAATGTTATGTGGAATTCTTAAGGAACTTTTTCTGTTGCCGAAAACAGGACTCTTGGACCATATGCAGAATTTTCAAGAAGACCGGTTCGATGGCTGCGCAACGTGCGCTGTCTCATGCTTGGGGGGCTCCATTGCCTGGGGCAACTGAGCAACAACATCTCCTCTCCGCCATGCAAACGGGGCAAGCTTCACATTTTGCTTCGGAGAGCTCCACTCGCTCATTGCAAGTTGCAGCAGTGGCACCATCAAATCAGTTCATAAGTTTCAACTGTGGTCCATCTCCGCAAGTCTTCAAAGGTCCCACCATCTTGCCATTCCAAACACAGGCGCCATCACACAAGCCCGTGCTGCGCACTGCGCCACCATCGCTCTTCTTCGATGCGCACTTTGGGCAGCCTGAGCAGATCGCTGGATTTGTGACTGGTTCTTCTGCGGATGTAAATGCCAGCATGAGCTGCAGGGACCAAGAGTCATCCACAACGAAGCATGGCGGTAATTTCAGGAGCATGAACAATGAGTGGGAAGCTCCGGGGAGACTCGACTTCCCATTCGGTTTAGTAGAAGACTCTTCAGATGACTGGGAGTGCAACATACCTTGGGAATCCTTTCTTAGCCCAACAGTCCCTGCTGAGATCCCACAGCACTAGATGCCTAGCCTGCCCTACAAGGAGTGGAAGGTGTGCGCCACCTTCATCTGTCAGCATTTCTGTTAGCAAAGGCACCAGCTATTGTTTGTTTAGTTTTGGATCAGATGTACTGTATATACTAGTAAGCTATACCCTTGTTAACAGCAGTGCTAACAGAGAGAAGGATATATACATACATACATTGGGCGTATCGTGTATACATTTTATTTCAAGGTGGGTGATGGTGTACATGGAGTGAAGAGTACTGAACATATGATAAATCAATGGATTAAATACCCTGATAATAGAAAGGTACAACTTTTGGAACGCTCTAAACTCAAAAGGTCTGTCTCTCACCTGCTAAACATTTAACTCGAGGCAACTAAACCTTTCATCACCACCATCAGGAGTACTTTTCAATTTTTCATTGTGTACAAAACAGCAGCGCAACGTCAATTTCAGAGGAGCTCTACTTTGCGGCTATCTTGTCTTTGGTTTTCTGAATTTTCAGGACCTTTTTGGTAATCTTCTGCTCTTTGACTGAGAAAGCACGAATAATCCTGCACAGCCATAGTTGCAACTTATGAGTACAAGATGACAGATTATTGAACTTCACAAATCAGCATATATCTAGCTTTTATTTGCTCACCTCTCTCTAAAAGCAGCTCCAGAAAGCCCTCCACCATAAGCACTCCTGCGGTTCCTAAAAACCTGGACCTTTTGTACTCAGTACACCTGAGGTGAGGAATCTGAAAATGAGAACTTGCAGTATGAACCTCAAGTGGAACTATTAACATTACAATCAGAGAAATGAGTGGTATCAGTAACATGACAAACCAGCAATTACAATGCCACAGATCGTACCAATTGCTTTCAACGACCAAATTATCTCATTCATCTTGCAGTACAATTTCCTCCTAATGCAACCAAATGAAGTGTATGTGCACACGGGTGATAGATGAAAGCATATTTTACTACATGTATCAAGCTTCTTTTTAGGATTCAGGTAACTTCAGAGTTCATGATTTGGAGTGAAGCAATGGCAGTATGGGGCTACCAACGACTGTGTGCCTAGTTCAAACAGACAATAAGGAATTTCAAGCTTGTGGAAGCAAAGATGCATGCACACTACGGAGAAACAAAAGAAGATAAAATTGGCGACAAATGGCTAGCAAAAACAACATGATGCAGTAATAACGTGAAACTGTGAACTAAGCTTGTGAGACACCAGAAAGTAACTTCTTGGATATCTAAAAGCGGGGATGATACTGGGCAACAAGTGAAGTAATGATCTGCACTCATCATAAGCTGGCCTCTTAAATTTCAAGCATTAATCTACAGAGGACCATACAGCATGTGAACCTTCTTGTCATGACAGTCAATTAGCAAGAAATTATATCTCAAGCAGCAAATAATCTTTGGCAATAATATTTCAAGGGCTGTAATTGCTTAAGAATTTAACTGAGGAAGTTACAGGACGCGCAAATGAAGAGTGAAATCACACAAAAATTTCAAATATACTGTACATGACTGGAACAAGCATTTAAAGTAATGATGCAGATTAAATTGAGAAGATGTTTGCAGATGGTGGTAAGAGCCAATGAAGGGAAAACTAATTCTAGTCAAGACTCTAAAGATGCACTTGGTGAATGTTGGTTGCACATCTGCACTTGCACTTGTTTATTACAAACCATAGCCAATAAAAAGCTAGTATATCACAAAGTAGACCTGTCAATTACCAAGTTCCATGAGCTATTCTTGACTCAACAACACTTGCAGAACACTGCACACCACTCTCATCCTGGCATCGGGCATCCAACATAAGTAGCAGGAGCAGCACCACCAGAAATCAACAAACTGTCTTATATAGCAAACATCAAACACAGGATATAATTAACAGTGGGTAATGAGTAGTTGTAGAAGTGCTGAAATATGCAAGGAACATGACTAGTATTTCTTAATTAAGCTACATTAGCCATTAAATAAAAGGCTGTTCCTCGGAAAAGTTGAACCTTGTGCAGAGTGCAGACTTACCCTTATAGTAAGATCATCAGCCATGTATCCAATAGACAGCATTCAAAAGTAAGATTGTAGTGGCGTCGACCATCATCTGTTTCAGACAGAAGATTTGGCAACGGCATACCATTGTCAATGGTGAACATGCAGTGCCAATAACAGATATGTGGGCTTAAATTCTAGTTCTGGCGTCATTTTAAACATAAAACCAAAAACATGTTATGGAACCAAAACTGAAAGAAACACCAGTCTATGCAGTGGACATCTCTGTGATAAAACAATATCATATCAAGTTCATACTACGTACAAGGTACTCCAAATAAAATTGCTCATACTGCTAAAACCCTCACTAACTGTTCAGGTGGATACGATGATCCAACTCATTGTGAATGTGAATTCTCAAGCCCAATTATTACAATCCTATTATTGACCAATGATGGTCAAATGTGCAAATGATGACAGCCAACAAGTCTGAAAGTTACTAGAACCCGACCCATTTTAATCACCCGCTTCCAGCAGTTTTCAATCCACTAACAGACCATTCCATCCGTGCAGCAGCTTGTTAACAAAGATAAGAATTGTTTTTGGCACTTTCCTGCAAGTAGCAGAACATAAACATCAGTGGGGTCTACAAATAAGATCAAACAGTTGCACACATGGAATAAAATGTGAAATCAAATGGAATGAACACTGTTTAATTAGGGACACATGCAGTACCAGCTCATTAACTTGGGGTATATTTGGTTTGGAGCCCAAGCAAAAAAAAAACTAGTAATGCTGACTGTATTTGACCGCCATGTCGTCTGGGGCCTCAGCAGTCTGTGGTGCCTGAGTGCTAAATGTTGGTCCACCTTGACGAGAAGATCCAAGCTGATCATGCTCATTTCCTATGCGGCCATAGTGTGGGAGACTCTGAGCAGAGCCCAAACTAGACCGTTGTGCTTCAGGGGCACCAAATGATGGCCGTGATGCCTGAGGAGCACCATACCCAGGCTGCTGCACTTGATGAGTACCATACCCAGGCTGCTGCGCTTGATGAACCCCATACCCAGGCTGCTGCGCTTGATGAGCCCCATACCTGGGCTGTTGCGCTTGATGAGCCCCATACCCAGGCTGTTGTGCTTGATGAGCCCCATACCCAGGCTGTTGCGCTTGATTGGCGCCATATCTGGGCTGTTGCGCCTGTTGGGCGCCATATCCGGGCTGTTGCGCCTGATGGGCGCCATATCCGGCCTGCTGCGCCTGATGGGCGCCATATCCAGGCTGCTGCGCTTGATGAGCACCATATCCAGGCTGCTGCGCTTGATGAGCACCATACCCAGGCTGTTGCGCTTGATGAGCACCATACCCAGGCTGTTGTGCTTGCTGAGCACCATGGCCTGGCTGTTGTGCTTGGTGAGCGCCATACCCTGTCTGCCATGGACGAGATGTGCCAAACCCAGGATGTTGAGTCTCATGAGCAACATGTGTTGGTTGCTGCGGTCGACTACCAAACCCAGGCTGCACCGGTGTAGCTGAGCCAAAATTAGGTTGCTGCACTTGAGGAGCACCAACTGTTTGCTGCCAAGGGCGAGAGGTACCAAACTCTGGCTGTTGTCCATCTTGAGGCAGGGCAATCCCAGGTTGTTTTTCTTGAGGAGAAGAAATACCATGCTGCCATTTATTAGAAGCACCAACATCTGTTTTTTCAACTTGTTGGTTTCCAGACACAGGCTGCTGAAGTTTAGGAGACATCCACTCGGGTTGCCGCACTTGAGATGCACCATTGCCAGGCTGAAACGGTTGTGGAGAACCATAACCTGGTTGGCCTTGGTTAGGTGTGTAGCTGCCCCGTGTCTGATTAGATGCAAATCCTGGCAGCCCTTGAGGTGAAGTGCGAGGGCGAACCTCTGGTCTTGGCTGAGGAGGCAGTGGCACTGGTTTTTCTTCAAAAGCTTTCTCGATCTCTTCATGCCGATCGGCATTCTTGAAAATCTCACTGACAGACTCCCGGAACTCAGGAGTTGCAACAACACCACCCCTTGCCATGTCCCTCACCAGGTCCAGTGCTCTATCCAATTCCCCTTCCTTGCACAGTGCATTGACCAGGATTTCAAATGTGGTTGTGTTCGGCTTGATCTCCTTGTCAGCCATCCTTCCGTACACCTTCAAGGCATCATCAACCCGGCCAGCTTGGGAAAGTCCTTCAAACATTCTATTGAAAAAGCCAATGTTGAACTTTGGGCCGTGCTCCCTCCCATCTGCCATTTTGTAGAAGTACTGAATCGTGTCATCCACACGACCTTCCTTGAAGCACAAGTCGACCAGGAAAGTGTAGGTGTACACATCAGGAAGCACCGACTTGCTCTCCATCTCCTCAAAGAGCTTCTCTGCCTCTGCAAGCATCCCCTGCTCACAGAGCTTCCCAATGATGTTGTTGAAGCAGCCGACGTCCATCTGGACGTTCCTCCTCGGCTGGCGGTGGAACACCTCAATGGCATCCTGGAACCTGCCCTCCTTGAAGCACTGGTTGACCATGACATTGTAGGACTCGCTGTTCATGCCGATGAAGCTTGGCGGGCTGTGGTTGTCAATCATGGTCTCCCACAGGTCATTGGCCTCCTTGTGCTTGTCATGCTTGAAGAGTGTCTCGAGCAGAACGTTGCAGGTGGCGGGCGTCATCTTGAATTTCCTGTCCAGCAGAGACTTGTAATTCTCCATGGCCTCCTTGTCCATGCCTTTCTTCCAGTAGCCCTCCATGAAGCTGGTGTGCACGACGCCGTCGTACACGGTGGCCTTCTCGGTGAGCTCGGCAAAGAGCTCGAAGGCCTTGTCCCAGTCGTCGAGGCCGATGTAGCCGTCGATGAGGTTCTTGTAGACGATGGAGTCGGCGCCCTGGCCGCGGTGGTACATGCTGTGGTGGAGCTCGAGGGCCTCCTGGATGCGGCCGGCCGCGACGAGGCCCTTGGTGAGGTGGCGGTAGCTGACGGCGGAGGGGGAGAAGGAGGTGGCGCCGTCGAGCATCTCCTGGTAGGCCAGGAGCGCCTCGTCGACACGGCCGGCCTCGCAGTGGGCGAGGATGAGGGTGTTGTAGGAGACGACGTTGGGGACGATGCCGGAGCGGCGGAAGAAGAAGTCGAAGAGGGCCACGGCGTCGTCGTGGCGGCCCGCGCGGCCCATGGAGGCGGCCACGGCGTTGCAGGTGAAGACGGTGGGGCGGACGCGGGAGCTGACGGCGGCGCGGGCGGCCGCCGAGGCCCCGTCGAGGTCGCCCGAGCGGATCAGGGACTGCACGCGGTTGTGGAGGCTGAGGCGCGGGCCCACGAGGGAGGAGGTGGTGTCGGGGAGGCGGGGCGCGTTGGGGTCCCGCGGCGGGGGCGGGGCGGACGGGTCCCGCCGGAGCGCGTGGAGCGGCGGCTCGATGCGGAGGCGGCGCTTGCGGCGGCGCCGCTCCGCCGCGGCCTCCTCCGCGGAGGAGAAGGAGAAGCCGCGGGCGGGGGCGAGCAGCGCGGGGGAGAGGGCCGGGTGGGGGGTTGGGGTGGTGGTGGGTGGGAGGAGGCGAGGCTGGGGGTGGGGGACGGGGAGGCGGCGGAGGAGGAGGAGACGGCGGAGGAGGAGGAGACGGCGGAGGAGCGCCGCCATGGTCTTCCGCCGACGAGGAGCAGGGCAGGGCAGGGGAGGGAAGGGTTCTGGTGGAGCGGCGGCCACGGGGGAAGCAGAGCAACCCAAAACCCTTCACCCCCTTTCCTTTCCTTTCCTTCCCCCGATGGTTCTCTGTGGGCTTGGGCCATTTCTCCAGGCCATTTCGCTTTCATTTCGCGCTGAAAGGCCTTCGCTTCCTTCCAACCCAATTCTGGCCACTTATTCTCTAACCTCTTTCTTTCTCATTCAAAAAAAGTTACAGAAAAACGAATCCTTCTGTTTTCACATGAGTAACAAAAGTGATGAAAGGAAAACCATTCCTCGCTGCTACGGAATGACAGAATGATATAAAAGAACTCAACTAATGAGAGCCTAACTTTTTCTTAGACAATTGTGTGCATAACTTCTCCACTATGACTAGACTCCGCAATCTCATGAGTAATGGGGGAGCTACCCTTAGGCCAGGGTGGGTTGGCCTTCTCCCCCTTTCAAACAAAGTTCTTGTCGAAAACGATGATTCTATATGGCTGGGCTCATTTCGCTGGCTTGCCAGTGGTTTTCCCATTCTTATTTGTGTTTCTTCTTGTTTTTGATTATTTCCTGGTTTCTGCCTTTTTAGTTTTTTTTTTCATTTTTCTGGTCAGATTTATTTTGTCTATTCTTTTGGTTGTATGGTTTCTTTTCAATTTCAACACTTCCCTTTTTTTCTTTTCTTTGTTTTTCGTGTTTCCATCTTTTATTTCTTTTCATAAATACATGAACATTTTTTAATGCATAGATTTTTCTATTGAATTACTTGAATCAGATCGATCGATCTGCCCATACGCAACATATGTGTGCCTTAGTTTGTTTGAGTGGGAAATCACCTCGGTACGTATACGATTTCATTATATTCCCTCGGATCCATAATACTTGTCGTTCAAATGGATGTGTATAGACATATTTCAATGCTAGATACATCCGTTGGAGCGACAAGTAATATGGATCGGAGGGAGTATATCAATTAGACCTGATACATACTCCAAAATTTTGAAGAATAGAAATAATGTGGGCTGGTTTCCTATATTTCTTCAATTTTGTTGGGGCGGATGGCGATTTTCTGTGGAGTCGTCACGTATTTAGTTTAGCATGATCTCTTCCCTGTGAATCCCATGTGTCTGTTTCAACATTGTCGAGCAGCATTTGGCAGTTTGATTTGCTTTTCTCTTTGTTATGCGGAGTTTCAAAAATATATGGTTGCTCCAAAGCCAAGCTTATACGGGGCATTTTCTTTGATATGAATTCAACTTCTAAAAATAATTTTAGTCCCTAAAATGCCAAATTCATCCTACATTGATGCCCACTGGTGAAAGAACTCATTGGCGAGAGAGAAAACCTTGCTCAAAAATGTTTTGTTGATGTTATTGCATGCAAAATCAACTTGAGGGCTATTAGCACAAAACCATAGTTTTTTTAATTATCAACATATTCGCCACCATTAAGAATATTTAACAACTATGTTGCTTCCTCTCTGCAGGAGATTAAGAAAAATTAGTTGCTATAACTGCTACCTTCTTTCCTATCTAAACGCCCGGACGTATCATTCGATCGGCAATTTAACCAACATAAAATATCTATTGGCAATCTAGAGATACGTGTGATATAAAACATAAAAACATAAAAAATCTATTTTTAATGTTCATGTATTTAAAAAGGTAGGAAAAGATACACCAATAGAAACTTGAAATGTTTTATATTAAAAATAATCACTTTTATGATATAAAAAATGTATTACATTGATCCAATTGGCGATCTAGAGATACGTGTGGGGCCTTTTAAACTAGAAGAAAAGGGAGTACTCCCTCCAAGACCCGGCCGACCAGCCTAGCTTAGAGTACTTTTTTTTTTCTCTTTGAGGGAGCCTAGTTTAGAGTTAGGTTCAACATATATGCCCAAAGCCCAATTGCCACGAGTTATTGTAGTATGTAACAACGGGAATGCCAAAGCTCGCCTCCATATAGGTCGAGCTCATTTTGCTGGCTTGTCAATGGGTACTTCAGGTTTTCTATGCTTTTAAATGTTTACATAATTTTCCTTTTTAATATTTTCTTCTCGGATTACTTTTTTCTTTACTGGGATTTTGGCTTGTTTTTTAATTCTCCTTTTTCTGTTCCTTTTGTTTATTGTTTTTCCGTTTTAATAGATATATGTACATTTTTCAAATACTTTATTTTTCTCATTACCTAAAAAAATTATATTTGCATGCAGATTTAAGTTGTGCGAAAAAAATTAAAAATGTGAACACTTTTATAATTGTTTGATTATTTCCATAACCTGCATGGACACTTTATAAATTACATAATATTTCCAAACATACGTGAACACTCTGCATTTACATAAAAAATTAAGCAGGTTAATTTTTTAATTACAGCAAGAGTTTTTCATGTGTGAACATTTTTTGAAAAATGTGTGATCTGATGATTGTTTATTTTTAAAACATTTTACTAACTAAATGAATATTTTTTAGCGCCAATTTAAGAAAAAAATATGAACTTTAATTAATATGCGTGAAAATTGAAGATACATGAACATTTCTTTTAAAAAATTGAACATTTGTAAATTACATGAACATTTCAATAAAATGTGTGAACAATTTTTGAATAAATGTGAACATTCTTCATATCACACTATTATTTTTACTGGTTTATTTTTAAATTATATATAAAAATTAATAAGGCAACAATCTTGAAATAAGATTAAAAAATTATTAGAAATACATGAACACTTTTGGCTTCACACACAACTAGTGAAGTAAATAAATTTTCAAAATGTAGTAGTTCAATGGAAAAAGGGGGTTTTAACCAGGGGAAAATATAAAAATGGTGGACATCATATGGGTGGAGGCGAGGCGGGCAACCAACACGGTTAGTGGGCCATGTCCTGCTTATCACACGCTATTAGAGGCACATAGGAGCCCCACATATGTGTGTGTGTGTGTGTGTGTGTGAGCTCGTATATACGCCCGAAGCGGATGGTAAGGAGGCTTCACAAGATGGAAGAGTAATGTGCTAGCACTCAAGGGGCCCGTTAATACATGTTGTTTTATTTATTACAGAAATATTCAACCTTCTCTTTAGTGAATTTAAAAGAATAGTAAAAATACAACTGAAATACTAAAGAGATTTTATGAAAAGTTAATATAATCTTCATATATAGCAAAATAACATTCATCTCATATTGAAGAATTGCACGAAAAAAGATTATGTTAGTGTGTGTGGGTGGGGGAGGGGGGTCTTAAAAATTCCATGCATTTGGGAAAAAAATCATGTGCCTGAAATAGTTCTTTATGCATGTAAAAATGTAAATTTATAAGAAGGTTCGTTACATTTGAGGTAAGTTGTTCATTTGTATCAGAATAAATGGTCATGTCATCTTAAAAGGGTTCAATATTTCTCTCCAATAAAAAGATACATCAAAAAGAAAAGGAGTGAAAGCCCCCAAAGAAACAAAAACATAAAAGAAAATGGGAAGAAGAAAAGAGGAAAACGGAGACAAGACAGAATATGAATCAAAATATATTGACTTTTTTAACACACGTTTTTGTTTTCAAAATTTTGTGAACATAATAATATCAGTCGATGAACATTACTTTAAATTTTAGGAACATTACTTTCTTAATATTAGCATTTTCGTAAATATGAGCATTTGTAGGCATACAAACTTTTTCAAAAAAAGTTCATGAATATGTTTTAAGCAATAGAATTTTTTACAAATACGTATGGATGAATTTTTTTTCACGAATACTTGTATTTTCAGAATGAACTTTAATAATAAAAATAAGTAAAATAAATTGGAACTAAAAATTACAAACCTTTATTGGGCTGGCCGAGGTAGCAACCCTGTGCGTTTTTGGGGTCTAGGACCACCCTGTGCGTATAGAGAGGATCAGGGCTCCCCTCAAATAAAAAAAATAAAAAATCCGGGGTCCGGCCAACTGGTACGGTACCCGTGGCGATCCGGCCGGCCGATCGTAACAAACATTTCCGAGACCTACCTACGGTTAGCTACACCGATGGATCTTCTAATTACTTTTACCAAACCCTAGCCAAAGTAGTCAGCAGGAGCATCTCCAGCCGCGCCCCTAACAGGCCTTCTTCAGACGTTTTTGCCGCGCCGGCGCCGAAAAAACGGCCCAGTTGCGCCTCCAGAAACCCGTTTTTCGCCGGTTCGGGTCGAAACTGATGCCGGCGGACCCAGGCCGAACCCGACGCCCTGGGGGCGCCTGGGGCGCCCGCACAAGCGAAAATGGCGCGTGGGTCCGCCCTGTCGGCGAGTCGAGCGCCTCTTCCCGCCTTTCTTCCCGCATTTCCCCCACTTCCCTCCCATTCTCTCCCTTCCTCCCGCCAATCTCCCTCCCGCTCGCCTCACAGCCGGCCGCCATGCCATCGAAGAAGTACGTCGTCCCCCGCGCCGCGGCAACCGCGACCGCCTCCGTCGCCCAGCCGAAGCAGAGGAAGCCGAGGGCGCCGCCGTTCAAGCCACCGGGCATGTCAAACGTCGACTGGAGGGTGGAAGTTCAGCGACGGGAGGCTGTCACCGCAACCGGCGGAACAGGGCGATCGCCGAGAAGGCCCGTGACAACGCGGCGCGTGCGGCTGCGGCTTCGGCGGAGCAAGCCGAGGCCGAGGCGGCTCGCGCGGGGATGATGAATCCACCCGGCAGCCACGCCCAGTACGCGCCCTGGGGCCAGCAAGGCGTCGGCTCTCCGTCGCCGCAGCCATGGGGATCGCCCTCGCCGGGCTACGCCGACGGGGACGCGCACGGTGGGTTCAACCCCAACGTCACCTTCCTCCATGGACACCCGGCCCAGCGCACGCCCTCGCCTGCCTTCGCCGGTGTGCAGTACCCTCCATACAACTACTCGCCGCCCGCCTACGCGTCCTCCCCGACGCCACCTTTCCGCCGTGGCGCGCTTCCCTTCTCGCACCTCGGCGACGCCGACGAGACCGAGGCCGACATGGAGAACATCATCGCGACCGGCTCGACCGCGGCCGCCGCGTCTCCCGGGTTCGTCACCCCGGACGACACGGTGGATCTCAGCGGCGGCATGAACGGCGAGCTCGGCTACGTCTACGGCGAGGAGGAGCAGGAAGAGCAGGAGGAGGAGGACGAAGGGGCCAAGAATGGGAAACACGCCGACGCGGCTACCGCGCGAGTGCAGGAGTCCATCGAGCATTGCCTCGCCGACGCACAGGCCCGGGCCGTCCTGCGTGAAGAGAAAACCGCGGCGCGGTGGTCGTCGTTGATGACGAACAGCGCCATCAAGCTTGACCTGCTCCGGACCAACGTCGCCGCGAAGAAGAGGAACACCGACCTGGCTTTTCTGATGGGCGGGGCGGACATGCTCCAGAGCACCGACGAGAAGCTCAAGGCGTGGTACATGGCGGAGCGCGGCCTCATCCTGAACCAGCTGCCGACGACGGCGACTCCAACTCCCGCGCCCATGCCCACGCCCACGCCCACGCCAAGCCCGAGTGATGACGCCTCCACGACGCCCAGCAGCACCGAAGCCGCGCCGACACCGTCCAGCACCGAAGCGGCTCCGACACCGCCGAGCCCACGCACGCCGACTCCACCTACGCCTGAGGCCGACCCCGCCGAGTGATGCGTTGCGCATGCTAACTTGTGGCGCTCTATTTTTTGTACGCCAGACTACATCCGATCGCCGAACTGTGAATTGTGATCGCCGGACTTGTGGCGTCTTTTGTGAGCGGGAACGACCAAGTTCGAATTTTCCACATCCTGGGGACGGCGCCTGGGGGCGTGACTGGGAGCTAGGTCGCCCCAGGGGCCGAGCTAGCGCCGGTTCACCCCCAGGCCGCTCTTTTTAGGCGCCCCAGGGGCCGAACGGCTGGAGATGTTCTAAACCAGGAAAGTGGAGATGGCCGGCGACGAGCTTGTGGCGATGGCGGCGGAGGCCGCGGAGTGTAGCAGGTGGGTACTGATGTGTCTACTGGCCGTCATCGGTTCGACTCTTTTCGTCGTCGGCGCCGGGATGTTTGCCTACGTCGAGCATGTTGAGCAGCTTCCCGACCTCAGCTGGTTGCCGTCGCCTGACTTCGCCTTCTTCCTCTCCATTTTGGTCGCCGCCCTAGGAGGAGTCATTTGTTTTCATTGTTCTTTTTCAAGAGTGGCAACGCGGCAATCCAGAAGGTGATAGGATCGTAGATTCACTGTTGCTCTTCTAGTCAATCTATGTTTATCTGTAATTTTACCTGCATCTGCATGCATGCATGGTTACATGAACCAGATCCATCGTTTTGTCCATGTAGACAGCTTATGCACGTCTTAGTTTGTTTGACCGAGAAATCACCATGCATATAGTCTGCAATACGGACAGAAAGTAATAATAAAGAATCAAAAGACCCGTGCGTTTCTACTTTCTCGGATTTTTTAGCCTTTCAACTGAGCGGCAGACCCGACGACTGACGGATAAGCCAACGTTAATAGCTGGTCTAATTCCGCGATAAAAGAGCTCTGTTTCCAAACAGATTTGTCCCGCTACTGACACTTGAAAAAGCTGCTTTCAAGGTCTCGTCGCTTCGGTGAATCACTTGAGCCCTGAGACATTTTCGGTGCCATGGAGCTAGACCAGTGAGCTATTACGCTTTCTTCAAAGGATGGCTGCTTGTGTGGGCGATTTCTGTAGAGTTTAGGGTTTAGTTTAGCTTCTTTTTAAGGGAATGCCGTCATGGCACTTTATTGAAATTCAAATAAAGATTAGAGCAACTCAAACGCGCTGACACAAAAGGACGCGCCTTTGGTCCACTTTTTGTCTGTTTAGGACGGCTGTAGGCTCATTATTTGTCTGCGACCGTTCAGTGCGTCCAACTGGCCGACGCATTTTTCCTCTGCATCCAAAGCAAATTTACCTTAAAAAGGGCCAACGGCCAGAGTTCATGTCATCGAAATCAATAATTAAGGAGTACTCGTTGCAAAGAACACTCCACTTTCCCACATCGCGACAAGTGGCGCACATGCAGCGCGCCTTTTGTCGCAACCTGGGAGTTTTCCCTTTTTTCGTAAATCCGTTTATTCAAAATGTTTTATCTCTTAAACCGTGCGTCCAAATCTCGAACCGTTTTCACCATTGGATTCCTCGCGTCGAGATCTTCAATACTAGATCCCATGTCGATAGGTTTTGACGAACTTTTTTTTCACGAAAAAACCGGACGAAAAAAACCGGGTAAAAAACCGAACCGGGAGCACGGTTTTTTCCCTTTCCGAAAGAGGCACGGTCATGACTCTCGCAAAAGCACAACCGTGCCTCTCGTGGAAGCAAAACCGTGACTCTCGTGGAAGAAAAAAAACAGAAAACGCGTTTTTTTGTTTCCGAAAGGCACGGCCGTGACTCGCGAAAAGCACAACCATGCCTCTCGCGAAAGCAAAACCGTGACTCTCCCAAAAGAAAAGAAACAGAAAACGCGTATTTTTTTTCCCTTTCCGAGAGGCACGGCCGTGACTCTCGCGAAAGCACAACCGTGCCTCTCGCGGAAGCAAAATCGCGACTCTCGCGAAAGAAAAAAAAATAGAAAACGCGTTTTTTTCCCTTTCCGAGAGGCACAGCCGTGACTCTCGCGAAAGCACAATCGTGCCTCTCGCGGAAGCAAAACTGTGACTCTCGCGAAAGAAAAAAACACAGAAAACACGTTTTTTTCCGTTTCCGAAAGGCACGACCGTGACTCTAGCTAAAGCACAACCGTGCCTCTCGCGGAAAAAAGACCGTGACTTTCGCGAAAGAAAAAAAAACGCGTTTTTTCTACGCAAAATTTTTTTTTCAAATTTTTTTGATCGAAAAGCTAAGGAAGACCGGGCGAAAACCAAAACGTCGAAAAAAAACCCGTTTAAAAAGCCAAAACGCGTGCGGAAAAATAAAAAAACAAAATTCGGAGGGAGCGCCCAGAGTGCGACACGTGGCGAATGGCTGAGAGCATGCCAAGTGACACTGATCGTTGCGAGGCTCCCGAAGGAGCGCTCGTTAACTAGTTGCTCCCTCATGTCATCAGCCATGATATAGCTGGCCAAATGGGCCCTTTTTTTCAGGCCGGCCCGTGAGCACGCCGGAACGGCCCGCCTTGGGCCAGGCACGACACGGGCTAAAACGGGCCAGGCCCGGCACGCGGCACACCCTGGGTCGTGCCTGGGCCTGGAGGCGGGGCACGCGGGCCGGCACGGCACGACCCGATTACGTTTTATTTTTATTTTTTATACATCTATATATGGCCCAACATGTAAAAATAGGCTAAAAACGCTCGGTGCGTCAAATAACAGGCTGAAAATATGCGGCCCACCGTGCTAAATGGGCCAACGTGCCCGCCCGTTTACTAACTGGGCCGGGCCCGGCACGCGGCACACCCTGGGCCGTGCCTGGGCACGCGGGCCGGCACGACACGACCCAATTACATTTTTATTTTTATTTTTTTATACATCTATATATGTCCCAATATGTAAAAATAGGCTAAAAACGCTTAGTGCGTGAAATAACAGGCTGAAAATATGCGGCCCACCGTGCTAAACGGGCCAACGTGCCGGCCGGTTTACTAACTGGGCCGTGCCTGGACCTGGCGGCGCAGCACACGGGCCGGCACGGCACGACCCGTATAGTAATCGTGCCCTGGCGGGCCGTGCCGGGCCAGGCACGATTACGATGGGCCGGGCCATGCCGGGTCGAGCCGGCCCGTTTGGCCAGGTATGGGCCATGACAGGGACCACACTTCATGCCGGCGGCCATGCCACCGACTGGCATACATGCCAGCCTGCAAAAAGAATACCATAGTTCATGCCGGCGCACATGCCAGCGCTCGTCACAGTTGCCAACACAAAAAAAGATGTAAATTTATAGTTTTGAAAAATGTGTGATCAGATGATTGTTTTATTTTTTAAACATTCTTCTAATTAAATGAATATTTGTGAGCGCCAATTTAGTAAGTATGAACTTTAATTAATATATGTGAACATTTTAAGACACCTGAACATTTCTTTTGAAATTTTGAAGATTTGTAAATTACATGAGCATTTTAATAAAATGTGTGAACATTTTCTGAATAAATTTTAATATTCTTCATATCGCACTAGTATTTTTACCTGTTTAATTTTAAATCACGTATATAAATTAATAGGGCAAATATTCTGAAATAAGATAAAAAATTCTTAGAAATACATGAATACCTTTTTTTTTGCTTCACACACAACTGGTGAACTAAATACATTTTTAAAAGTTAGTAGTTCAATGGAAAAGGGTGTTTTAACAAGGGAAAAAATGGTGGACATAATACGGGTGGAGACAAGGCAAGCAACCAACAGGGTTAGTGGGCCACATCCTGCTCATAAGACGCTGTTAGCGCCACATAGCAGCCCGACATATGTGTGTGTGAGCTCGTATATACGCCCGAAGCGGCTGGTGAGGAGGCTTCACTAGATGGGAAGAGTAATGTGCTAGCACTCAAGGGTCAATTAATACATATTGTTTTTATTTATAATAGAAATATTCAACCATGTATTTCGTGAATTTAAAAGTATAGTAAAAATACCGCTTAAATACTAACGAGATTACTAAAAAAATCATTCTTCATGCACGGAAAAACATGTGTTTGTGTGTGTGTGGGGGGGGGGGGGGGGGGGGGGTGTATTTAAAAATTCCATGCATTTGGGGAAAAAACATGTGCCTGAAATAGTTCTCTATGCATGTAAAAAATGTAAATTTATAAGAAAGTTCATTACATTTGAGGAAAGTTGTTCATTTGTATTAGGATAACTGGTCATGCCATCTTAAAAGGGTTCAATATTTCTCTCCCAAAAAAGAACAAATAAAAAATAAAAAAGATACATAAAAAAGAATACTGAAAAATTACAAGAAAAGAAAAGGAATGAAACCCCCAAAGAAACAAAAACATAAAAGAAAAATGGGAAGAACAAAAGGTAATTTTCTAGCAGCCCAATGCAAATACATTTGCAGATGCGCTTGATGTGGTTACTTAGGCAGCTATGACAATGAGGGGCGGTCTGATCTTTGCAAATTCAGTTGGCTTCAACCGAAGTTGAATCAGATTATTCAATTGTGACCGATTACTGTTCGGGATAGACAATATGGTGGGATACTGCAGCAGCCGTATTCGCAGAATGCGTGGACGTGTCTTCATTAATTGGGAAGGCTATCTTTAAACATTGTGTCCTTTTTTTCAAATCAAGCAGCGCATGTGCTAGATAGTTATATTTTTTGTAATAAAATTTGTATCACTTGGACCGATGAGCCTCCGGCCTGTCTGGTTTCCAAGCTTTTGGACGTTGTAATTCCTGTTTGAGATAAATAAAGCTAGCCATGATGGCCTTCCCTCAAAAAAAGAGGAAAATGGAGACATGACAGAATATGAAGCAGAATATATTGACTTTTTAACACATGTTTTTTGTCTTCAAAATTTTGTGAACATAATAATATCAGTCGATGAACATTACTTTAAATTTTAAGAACATTACTTTGTTAATATTAGCATTTTCGTAAATATGAACATTTGTAAACATACAAAGTTTTCAAAAAAATTCATGAATATGTATTAAGCAATAGACTTTTTTTTAAAAAAATACACATGGATGAACATTTTTTTCACCAATACTTTTATTTTCAGAATAGGCTTTAATAAATAAAAATAAGTAAAATAGATTGGAATTAGAAAATTACAAACCTTTATTGGGCTGGCCCAGGTAGCAACCCTGCGTGTTTTGGCAAAAGAAAAAGGGATATAGAGGATCGGGGCGTCTGGCCATCTGGTACGGTACCTGTGGCGATCCGGCCGGTCAATCCTAACAAACATCCGAGACCTACCTACGGTTAGCTACACCGACGGATCTTTTAATTGCTTTTACCAAATCCTAGCCAAAATAGCCAGTAAACCAGGGAAGTGGAGATGGCCGGCGACGAGCTTGTGGCGGCGGAGCCCGCGGAGTGTAGCAGGTGGGTGCTGATGTGTCTACTGGCCGTCGTCGGTTCGACTCTTTTCGTCGTCGGCACCGGCATGTTTGCCTACGTCGAGCATGTTGAGCAGCTTCCCGACCTCAGCTGGTTTCCGTCGCCTCACGTCGCGTTCTTCATCTCCGGTTTGTTCACCGTCCTAGGAGGAGTCATTTTTTCCGTTTTCGTTGTTCTTTTTCAAGAGTGGCAACGCGGCAATCCAGAAGGAGATAGGCTCGTAGATTCACTGTTGCTCTTCTAGTCAATCTATCTACTGTATTTATCTGTAATTTTACCTGCATCTGCATGCATGCATGGTTACATGAACCAGATCCATCGATCTGTCCATATAGACAGCTTATGCACGTCTAGTTTGTTTGACCGAGAAATCACCATGCATATAGTCTGCAATACGGACAGAAAGTAATAATAAATAATCAAAAGCCCCGTGCGTTTCTACTTTCTTGGATTTTTTAGCCGAGTGGGCGATTTCTGTGGAGTCCGCACGTATTTAGTTTAGGGGACTACTACGCAGCGGCCGGTGAATAATTTAAAAAGATCCGCCGCCTCAGAGTAGCAGCTGGATGAAGTGCCGAGTAGCCGTTGATAACTTGATATCTTCAACAAGCTTGACATTGCGCTCATCTCTCTGTAACGACGGTCTTGTTGCAATCTTCCCCTAGCCATTTTTTCCTTTTAATTTCTGAAACAGGAGCCTTGTAGTGCTCGTGCTTCTGCAACAAAGACCTTGTTGCAAAAAATTGACTATTTTTCTCGCGATATTAGCAACACGAGCCTTGTTGCGCTCATGCTTCTGCAACAAAGACCTTGTTGCAAAACTTTTCTGGGCCATTTTTCTCTCCGATATATGCAACATGAGCCTTGTTGTGCTCAGCCTTATGCAACAACAACCTTGTTGCGGAACTTTTTTGGACCATTATTCTCCGTTCGATCTATGTAACATGAGCTCTGTTGCGGAGAGATTTCTGCAACAAGAGTTTTGCTACAAAAAATCTTTCCCTGCAGCGGGAAGAAGAACACGACCATGGATGGGGAAGCGAGTGAAGCCATGGATGATAGAGGCGAGCGTGGTTGCGGGCCATTGTTGAGCACCACTGTCGCGGCATAGCTGGGCGCCGGCGGCCGGAGCGGAGCTCGAGCGTGCGCGCTCGAGCGGCCATGGCCACTGGACGTGAACGGGCACATGGAGACGGAGATAGGTGACCTCGTCGGCGTGCTTGTCGGCGGCCTCGTTTGCGTGCTGCATGTGGAGGCAGTCGGAGCAGCGCATGTAGGCATCGGCTTGATGGGGAGCTCGGGAGAGCACGGGAGGATTCAGATTTAGATCCCGCAACACATCACTTGTTGCGACAGCGGCTCGGTTGCGAAAACTAGTCTAGGTAATATGTTGCTCCCGAAGCCATCATTAAAATCTGATCCGACGGCTACGGAGCCAGCAGACGCAGTTGTTGTTAACGGCCGGGTGATTAGAATCGTTTCCTTTTAGTTTAGCACTTTTCTTTATGGGAAACGATTACTATCAGCCGGCCGATTCAGCGTAGGGCGTCCGTCGCCACTAGCGCGTGACGCATGTCCCCGTGCACCGCATTACGTCTTTCTCCTTTATCTCACCTGAGTTGCTCGTTCCTTGTCCTAACCAGATCCTGTTTCTCTCTCTCATCTCTTTGTCATCTCTCGTGCCTGTTCATGGGTGGCCAGGAACTCACGCGTATAAAGCGGTCGCCTGCACCACACGAGGCGCCGCAGCTCGCCGGGCCGTCGACCGCCTCCACTATGACCGTCGGCCGCTGCAGGGACATTGGCTGCAGCGGAGCGCTCGAGCTTCGCACAACCCCGGCCTCCTCCATGCAGTTCCCAATCATCACTGACGCCTCCAGTTGCAATTGTGATGACGATGAATGACAGGGATGTTGCTGCGACATGCGTTGGCAACGGCGGGCGGCGTTTCCGCATCATCATCACCATTGCAATTTTTACGCAACATCACCTGTGTTGCAAAAGTTTGTTCCACAACATCATCTATGTTGTAAAAAGATGAAGATAAAAAATTCCGCAACATGACCTATGTTGCAAAAGTTTTCTGCAACATGACTTTTGTTGCAAAGATTACTGCAACACAACCTCTGATGCAAAGGTTTTCGCAACATTACCTCTGTTGCAAAATTGAAGAACGCCGCTCGACCGCCTGATGGCATCGATCTAACGGCTCGCGGTCCGGCCGATCTTTTAAAAAGATCAGCCGGCGGACGCGTAGCACCCCCTTTCTTTATGGCACTTTATTGAAACTCAAATAAGTTAAGAGCAACCCAATGCGTCACGCCAACGGACGCAATTTTTATCCGCCTTTTATCTATTTGGGTCGACTGCAGGCTTGTTGTCCGCCTGTGTCCGGCCGGTGCGTCCAACCGGCCGAGGCATTTTTCATTCGCATCCAAAGCAAATTTACCATTAGAAAGGCCAGCGGCCAGAGTTCATGCCATCGGCCATGTCAGCGTCCACAGTTCATGCCGGTGGTCGACATGCATGCCAGCCTGCAAAAAACACCATAGTTCATGCATGTGCACATGCCATCGCCCGACACAGTTGCCAGCACACAAAAAGGGTCGTAGTTCAACCACGATACACATCTCGGCCGTAGTCATGCCGGCTTACAAAAAAGATGGTGCTGCCAGGCATATATCAACCATCTAGCTCGAGCATCTCCTTTTGCATCTTCTCCAAATAAGGCCTCCTTCTCGGGAACTTCTTGCATTGGAGTTAAATATGCTTGCTCTCAAATTTTCTATCAAACTTGTAGGGTGGGAACTTCTCGCGTTCATGGAATTGGGCATGAACTCTCAACCAAAAGGTTGAACCTTTTTGCTCGGCGACGCTCTTGGGATCTTGCCCAATATCTCTCCAACATTCGCAAATGAGCTTGTCCTCATCCTTTGTGTATGTCTTCGTCTGAATCCTTTGCCGTCCTTTGTTTGCACATTGGTTTGGTGGGTGAGCTCGTCGGCAAACAAAGGCTCCCCTCGATGTCCAGTTCCTCTTCTTCATCTTGGTCGTGGTCGTCCGGGACTTCTTGGCCTGGCATGAAGGTGTCGGCCATGCCCTATTGGACTTGTGTAAAGGTGTCGGCCATGCCATCTTGGCCTGGCGTGAAGGTGTCGGCCATGCCCGCCTTGCCTGGCGTGAAGATGCCGGACATGCCCTCTTGGTGTTACGTGTCGTCTTGCCTTTAGGTATCATCGGGATCAAAGCCCGCGCCACCCACGCCGCCCTCAAAAATGTTGTTTTCCATGATGAAAACATGGGTCGGGTCATCATCCTTCAATCTCGGCATTGTGTCGAACAGTTGGCTGGCGTCGGGACGGTTGCCGGTGTCGTGGGAATAATCCTGACAGTAAGTGCTAGGGTGTGAACAAAGGGAAGAGCCTAGGTACGACGAGGTGTGACACAAGGGTTTTACCAGTGCAGGCCCCTCACGGTGGAGGTAAAGACCCTACGTCTCGAGCTCTGGAGTTGTTTGTTTCCTTGCGTATGGATGATTACAGAGATTGTGAACCCCCGTCCAAATGTTATGGGAAGGCTTATATAGAGTGCGCCGCCCCTTTGTCTTGCTATGTTACAGAGGGTTTGATGAGTGAAGTTTAATACAAACGTTACTACTGCTAACTGAAGCATTGATGGCTAGTAACGCCCGTGGCGTGCGCCCGTGGATGCTTTAGATTCCATGTTGGTTTTTCGTCTCCCTTGTCTGAGTGTTGATGGGTTAGCCGAGTGGATGGAACGGTGGCCGAATGAACCGTTAGCATCCAAGTGGATGATTGTCATCCGAGCGAAATTAATGCTGATGGTTATTGATGTCTACTACGCAACCTTCTTTTTGTAGACTTGTGTTGGGCCTCCAAGCGCAGAGTTTTGTAGGACAGTAGCAAATTTCCCTCAAGTGGATGACCTAAGGTTTATCAATCCGTGGGAGGCGTAGGATGAAGATGGTCTCTCTCAAACAACCCTGCAACCAAATAATAAAGAGTCTCTTGTGTCCCCAACACACTCAATACAATGGTATATTGTACAGGTGCACTAGTTAGGCGAAAAGATGGTGATACAAGTGTAATATGGATGGTAAATATAGAATTTTGTAATGTAAAAATATAAAAACAGCAAGGTAGCAAGTGGTAAAAGTGAGCGAAAACGGTATTGCAATGCTTGAAAACAAGGCCTAGGGTTCATACTTTCACTAGTGCAAGTTCTCTCAACAATGATAACATAATTAAATCATATGGCAATCCCTCAACGTGCGACAAAAGTCACTCCAAAGTTCCTTCGCGGAGAACATAAGATGAAATTGCTTGTAGGGTACGAAACCACCTCAAAGTTATTCTTTCTGATCAATCCATTGAGCTATTCCTATAAGTGTCACAAACAGTCCTAGAGTTCGTAGTAAAATAACACCATATGACACACATCAATCAACCCTAATGTCACCTATATACTCCAATGTCACCACAAGTATCCTTGGGTCAATTATACGATATGCATCAAACAACTTCAGATTCATAATATTCAATCCAACATAAAGAACCTTAAAGAGTGCCCCAAGATTCCTACCGGAGAAACAAGGACGAAAACTGAAGGAAATATGCCCTAGAGGCAATAATAAAGTTGTTATTTTATATTTCCTTATTCATGATAAAGGTTTATTATTCATGCTAGAATTGTATTGATCGGAAACCTTGATACATGTGTGAATACATAAACAAACATTGTGTCCCTAGTAAGCCTCTACTAGACTAGCTCGTTGATCAAAGATGGTTAAGGTTTCCTAACCATTGACATGAGTTGTCATTTGATAACGGGATCACATCATTAGGAGAATGATGTGATGGACAAGACCCATCCGTTAGCTTAGCATAATGATCGTTCAGTTTTGTTGCTATTGCTTTCTTCATGTCAAATACATATTCCTTCGACTATGAGATTATGCAACTCCCGGATATCGGAGGAATGCCTTGTGCGCTATCAAACGTCACAACGTAACTGGGTGATTATAAAGATGCTCTACAGGTATCTCTGAAAGGTGTTTGTTTAGTTGGCATAGGTTGAGATCAGGATTTGTCACTCCAAGTATCGGAGAGGTATATCTGGGCCCTCTCGGTAATACACATCACAAGCTTGCAAGCAAACGACCAAGGAGTTAGTCACGAAGTGATGTATTACGGAACGAGTAAAGAGACTTACCGGTAACGAGATTGAACTAGGTATGAAGATACCGACGATCGAATCTCGGGCAAGTAACATACCGATGGACAAAGGGAATTACGTATGTTGTCATAACCGATAAAGATCTTCGTAGAATATGTAGGAGCCAATATGGGCATCCAAGTTCCGCTATTGGTTATTGACCGGAGAGGTGTCTTGGTCATGTCTACATAGTTCTCGAACCCGTAGGGTCAGCACGCTTAACATTCGTTGACGATAATAGTATTATATGAGTTATGTATGTTGGTGACCGAATGTTCTTCGGAGTCCCGGATGCGATCACAGACATGATGAGGAGCTCCAGAATGGTCCGGAGGTAAATATTGATCTATAGGATGATATGGTTAGGCCAAGGGGTTAAGCCTACGGGGCTTTAGGTCGGTGCAAAAGGAGTTTTGCGGAGGCCAGGGGGCCAAACGCCGGAGACCCTAGCGTCTGGCCCTGGACGAGACACCGAGGCCCATGGCATTTGGGCCAGACGCCAAGGACTGTGGCGTCTGGTCCTGGAAGTTCGAGAAGGACCCTTCCTTGCGGGCAAAACCGACTTTGAGGAGGCTCTTTCTCCAAGTTGTGACCCGAGGGCTCAACATATAAATAGAGGGGCAGGGCTAGCACCCGAAACACATCAAGAATCACCAAGCCGTGTGCCGGCAACCCCGCCCCCTCTAGTTTATCCTCTGTCATAGTTTCCTTTGTGCTTGGCGGAAGCCCTGCGGAGATTGTTCTTCACCAACCGTCACCACACCGCCATGCTGCCGGAACTCATCTACTACTTCGCCCCTCTTGCTGGATCAAGAAGGCAAGGACGTCATCAAGCTAAACGTGTGCTGAACACGGAGGTGCCGTACGTTCGGTACTTGATCAGGACGGATTGTGAAGGACCTCGGTGAAGCTGCTTACATATTGGGCATCAAGATCTATAGAGATAGATCAAGACACTTGATAAGATTTTCAATGGGTACATACCTTGACAAGATTTTAAAGTAGTTCAAAATGGATAAGTCAAAGGAGGAGTTCTTGCCTGTATTGTAAGGTGTGAAGTTGAGTAAGACTCAAAGCCCGACCACAGCAGAAGATTACGAGAAGAATGAAGGTCATTCCCTATGCCTCAGCCATAGGTTCTATAAAGTATGTCGTGCTGTGTACAAGACATGTTGTGTGCCTTGCCATGGGTTTGGCAAGGGGGTACAATAGTGATCCAGGAGTAGATCACTGGACAGTGGTCAAAATTATCCTTAGATGCCTTAAAGAGGACTAAGGAAATGTTTCTCGGTTATGGAGGTGATAAAAAGTTCGTCGTAAAGAGTTACATTGATCCAAGCTTTGACACTAATCTAGATGACTCCAAGTCTCAATCTGGATAAATATTGAAAGTGGGAGCAATTAGCTAGAGTAACTCAATGTGAAGTATTGTAGACATAGAAATTTGCAAAATACATACGGATCTGAATGTGACAGACCCGTTGACTAAACTTCCCTCACAAGCAAAACATGATCACTCCTTAATACTCTTTGGGTGTTAATCACATGGCGATGTGAACTAGATTATTGACTCTAGTAAACTCTTTGGGTGTTGGTCACATAGCGATGTGAACTATGGGTGCTAATCACATGACGATGTCACTAGTACAGCGAGGTGCTATACAAATGGTTTTTAACCCCTTTCCGTGACGGCATTTGGAACCGTCGCCTAGTGAGTGACTGCGATAGGGGGTCCTTCCCACACGACCCAGAAACCGTCGGGGATATGTCCTCCTGGCACACACGCTCGGCAAAATGAGGTCGTGTGCGACCGGCGAGCGATCAAATACGGTTATATGTACAGTAGTGCTAAAAAAATTCAATTATACAGGCGAAATCGTTTTCGGTCGTAAGTTCATCCCACAGAGTCAGTCCCCGCTAAACGTTTTCGTTCGTATATACATCTCACACAGTCGCTCCAAGGAAAACGTTTCTGTTCGCAGGTACATCACACACAATTTTCCCCGTTAAATCGTTTGTGATAACGTTTCCATTGCAAACGGTATTAACAATTTTATCGTTTGCGTTACTGAATGCATCACACACGGTGCATAGAAGAAATTGTGTGGCAAATGCTGTCCATCACATACAGTTTTTATGTGGTAAACGTTTGCGTCAGGTGGCCTAACGCAAACAGTTTTCAAGAGGATGCCGTGTGTGATGTTCATCAATCCAACACGGTTTATTCCTAAAAACTATGTGCATTGCGTGAGGTCATCGCCAACGGTGTTTTCTCAATAATCGTTTGCAATAGAAAAAACCCAATTAGCAGGCTAATTATCCTATTATTAATAATCCATTTATTAACCTAATTGACATTTTATATTAAGCACATAATATATTTCATTTTCATAATTGAAATACATCAGAGTACAACATCATATAGCTTCAGCACTCAGCTACCCCATTACACAACTGCACCAGCACCAAGTTTCACATGCAACATCTATGACCTTTCAAAATTAGCATCATAGATGGTACATAGACAGATGTATCTCATCTGGAAAACTGTTGAAGCAGAAGGCGAATATTGAGCCTTCATTGATGTTGAAGGTCTTTGCAACTTTAGGCTAGTGCCTGTGGATGATTGACCGTCCATCCTTCGTCCTCTTCAGGAACACTTCAATATTGAACCGTGGGTGTTGTATGAATACTTTCCTCGCCTCCTGACCATACAGGTGGTTTGGGAGGTAATCATCAGTGAACTGCTTTGAAAAGGCCTGAAAACAAGGATGTGCATAAATATCTTCTCTATATTGGAGATAGGGCAAAGGAATAAAAAAGGCAATGCATAATAGTTAGTACCATCCTGTAGTGAACTGATGTCTTCTTCATTGTGCAGACAAAGATTTTGTTGTTTTTTATCGCTAATTTCTTTATCCTAACAATCTTTCTGAGTTTCTTGACTTGACTGATATTCATGGACAACTCATTTCCCCATATGCAAAAAGGGTCGAACAGTGGGTCAAAACCTCTGACAGCAAGACCTACATGTGCAAGACGAAATTGTCAACACCTAAATATTAGGATGTTTCCTGCAATTGCACAATAATGTGCTATTAGAAAAAGGACCATGCATGTGCAACCTCGATTGTAAATCTGAGTGCTTCCCATTGTTTTCCTGCAACACATATAAGGTAGTTAGTGATCAGGTTAAGTGAGGGTTCGCATGCTATTAGTAAAATATGTTGATGAAAAATAAGCACATTGCAGATTCATCAGATTAATTCAAGCCACATGGAAAACCCATTTATCCAAACCAAGCATGATTAAGAACAAGGAAATATAGCAATTGTATATGTTTCTCATGTATTAAGTGCCACCAAATTCGATTATTCCGCACATGCACAACAATACAAAATTCTACCCACGACAATTGGACATCGCATTGCAGAATTGAACCAAGCAGTTAACTAAAGACCACAACAAATGAACCAAACATTAACTGAGCACCACATTGCACAATATAACATGCTCCTAATAGAAGATCAGACAGTTAACCAAACCAAGCATGCTTAACAACTTGGAAATATAGCAATTGTATTTGTTTCTCATGTATTTAGTATAGCCAAATTCGATTTATTTCTCACATGGTATACAATAACAGAATGCACCCACGACAATTGAGCATCGCATTGCAGAATTGAACCAAACAGTTAACTAAACACCACAACAAATGAACCAAACGTTAACTGAGCACCACATTGCACAATGTATAACATACTAGAAGATCAGACAGTTAACCAAACCAAGCATGCCCGACAACTTGGAAATATAGCAATTGTATTTGTTTCTCATGTATTTTGTAAAGAAAAATTTGATTTATTTCTCACATGGAGGATAATACAAAATTGCACCCTGAAGAATTGAACATCTCATTTGTAGAATTGAACCAAACAGTTAACTGAACACGACAACTAATTAACCAAACAGTTAATAAGTGAGCACCACATTGCATGACATATAGAACATATACACTAGAGCAACAGATTGCATGGTAAAAGTAGATAGCACAATTCACTAGAATTTGTTAAGGAAAGGCAGTAGCTAGCAAACTGAACATGGTCCTTATAGTGAGCTAATAAAACAAGCTACTCCTCATTGTCAGAGATATCGATGACGATTGGCTCCTTGGACATGGAAGAGGGCGAGGCCTCCGCATCGTGGGTGCCCTCATCGTAGTGGTGAGTTTCCTGAGCCGCTCCGGGCACCAACCTGCTGGCTCTCAAGTTGAGGTAAGCACGTGCACGCTGAGAAAACACCTCGTAGTCTTCGTCGAAGGCACCGAGGGTGTGGCCTCGAGAAAATGCCACGAACTGTCGTTTAAAGCAGCCCACCACGTCACGGTGTTGGCGCACGAGGCGTTGACGGTGGCCTCGACGGCGAGGTGCTCCTCCAAGATCTGGGGGTCGACACGAATGACAGCCATCGCGACCTCATCCGCGCGTGCGGCCGCGATTTGCTTCTCCACTGCCAAATGCTCCTTGAGCTCCTGGCTATACTGCGTGCACCATCGCTTAGGGCGGTCGGGGCATGTGGGATGTGGAAGGAGGAGGAGGATGGGGGTCGAGTGTGGATTACCTGCCTGGATAGACGAGGCCGAGCAGCGTGAAGGAGGGTCGCCGGCGAGGAGGCGGCGCTGCAAGCAAGGAGTGAAGGTTTCAAATTGGAAAGGAAGACGGAAACAGGGGAAATATGGCTTTTGGTAAGGGGAGGGGCGGGGAGGTAGATATTTCTGCGGAAGTCGAAAATTTTGAATCGGTTCAGCGAAAAAACTGGCGCGCAAAGTGTCATCAAACACGGTCCCTTATTCAGAACTGTGTACGATATGTGAACATCACAAACGATTCAGATAGCTTAACCCGTGTGTGATGAGTTTGAACGTCAAAAAATTTGGTTCGAATTTACCTGGTTACAGTGGTCATCCACGTCATTGCATAATTTGCGTACACAAAGGAGACTACATCACACCCACACTTCTTAATCGAGCACTTTCACCAATTAAATAGAGCTAGCCGACCTAAACATTACTCTAACAAATTAAAGACCGGCGCTCTTAATTAAACAAAACAAAGAGTACTACTACGGCTGGTGCTCGTCGATCCCCGCCGCCTCCTCCATGTCCAGCTCGCGCCCGACGATCTCCTGAGGAAGGGGGTCCATGGCATCCCGCGACCTTGGCTTGGGCGGGCTCCGTCGTGGCAAGGTATGCCGCGCAGGAACGGACGGCTGCTCGAACGCTCTTGGCGATTGCCAAGTCTTCAGCCGTGGGTTGCCGACCGTTGTCGGAGAAGCTTCGTTCGATTTGTGTGGTGACCTCTATGAGCTGGGTGTGGGTGGCCTCGACATGGTCATGGGCGGCCTCCAACAGGGCTAAGGCCGCCACTGCGGAACGGACAGCTGTTGTGCCGCTCTCGCCAGTTGCTATCCCTGAGGCAGATGTTGCTGCCGCCACCTGAGAAGCAACAATGGCCGTTTGGGCTGCCTTGGCCGCCCGGTCGCAGACTGCGGCCGCGCTCACGAAGCTTGTTAGCATGCACCTGGCGGCTGTGGTCGCGCTCTCGCTGGAGTGGGCCGCCGAAGTTGCCCTCACGAAGCGGGTCCACGTCCCCATCTTTCACCAGTGACGATTGAACAGTGAAATGATATTTGGGGAGCGAGCTAGTGTGCTTGACACGCCGGATGTGGACAGTAGCCGACACACCTTCTCGCGTAAACCGTATGTGTACTATACACCGACGGTGCTCCAGGATATTTTGTACCGCATCTCACACGGTTGGTGATAATAAACTGTGTGCGATCTACTTGATTTTTTGTCTTTATTTGAATTGCATAATGGGGTCACATCTGCAAAGGATGGCGTTTGAATTGCTAGAACTTTTATCAGCTGTGAACATGCAACTATAGGTGTGTTGTCAAAAAATTGGAATTACTTAGGGTTCGTTTGGACGTATTTATACATTAACTTGGTTTTCTAGGCATTTCAGGTGCACAATTCAAAATTAAACTACATGCACATGCTTCGGTGCACCAAAATGGGTTGTAAAATGATATATGTGTCCATGGGTTGTTGCTTATGTCCCATTTGGGGCAGGTTGGGGTATAAGTTTCTCACAAACCAGATCTTCTCGCAACAAGCCTCATGGTTACGGTAGGGAACGTTTCACCTTTCTGGACGAAACGATATCCATGCCTCTTCTTGATTTTAATTTTTTCTCTAGTTTCAACATAGAACAACAGAAGTGTTGTGTTAAATTTTGGGATTTTTCGGGGTTCGTTTGGACATTTTTATACATTAATTGAGTTTTCAATGCATTTATGTGCATAATTCAAATTTGAACTACAGGCACATGCTCTAATGCATATAAATTGATTGAAAATTCAAATTTGTGTCCTTGGTTGCATGCTTAGGTCCCATGCAAGAAATGAGAATAAATGTTAAACACCCTACCACCGTCACTCGGCCGCAAACGTTGAGATACATGGTTTTTAAATTTTAGTAAATCCAAAACTCGTCTGAAATTCATGAAACTTGGCATGCTATCATGGAGCGGCATCAACATTGCGTGGTAAAATTTTTGTCCCAATTGGGGCAGGTTTGGGTATAAGCTTCTCACAACAAGCCTGATGGTTTCGGTAGGGACGTTTCACCTTTCTGGACAAAACGATATCCGTTGCCTCTTCTTGATTTCAATTTTTTCTCTAGTGTCAACATAGAACAACAGGAGTGTTGTGTTAAATTTTGGGATTTTTCGGGGTTCGTTTGGACATTTTTATACATTAATTGAGTTTTCAATGCATTTATGTGCATAATTCAAATTTGAACTACAGGCACATGCTCTAATGCATATAAATTGGTTGAAAATTCAAATCTGTGTCCTTGGTTGCATGCTTAGGTCCCATGCAAGAAATGGGAATGAATGTCAAACACCCTGCCACCGTCACTCAGCCGCAAACATTGAGATACCTGGTTTTTAAATTCTAGTAAATCCAAAACTCGTCTAAAATTCATGAAACTTGGCATGCTATCATGAAGCGGCATCAACATGTCGTGGTAAATTTTTTGTCCCATTTGGGGCAGGTTTGGGTATAAGCTTCTCACAACAAGCCTGATGGTTTCGGTAGGGAACGTTTCACCTTTCTGGACGAAACGATATCGGTTGTCTCTTCTTGATTTCAATTTTTTTCTCTAGTGTCAACATAGAACAACATGAGTGTTGTGTTAAATTTTGGGATTTTTCGGGGGTCGTTTGGACATTTTAATACATTAATTGAGTTTTCAATGCATTTATGTGCATAATTCAAATTTGAACTATAAGCACATGCTCTAATGCATATAAATTGGTTGAAAATTCAAATTTGTGTCCTTGGTTGCATGCTTAGGTCCCATGCAAGAAATGGGAATAAATGTCCAACACCCTGCCACCGTCACTCGGCCGAAAACATTGAGATATATGGTTTTTAAATTCTAGTAAATCCAAAACTCGTCTGAAATTTATGAAACTTGGCATGCTATCATGGGACGACATCAACATGCAGGAGTAAATTTTATGTCCCATTTGGGCCAGGTTTGGATATAAGCCTCTCACAAACCAGAGCTTCTCACAACAAGCCTGATGGTTTCGGTAGGGAATGTTTCACCTTTCTGGACGAAACGATATATGTTGCCTCTTATTGCTTTCAAAATATTTCTAGTGTCAAAATAGAACAACATGAGTGTTGTGTTAAATTTTGGAATTTTTTGGGGCTCGTTTGGACTTTTTATACATTAACTGGCTTTTTAGGCATTTTATGTGCATAATTCAAATTTGAACTACATGCACATGCTCTAGTGCATATAAATTGGTTGAAAAATCAAATCTGAGTCCTTGGGTGCATGCTTAGGTCACATGCAAGAAATGTGAATGAATTTCAAACACTAGGGCACTGTTGATTGCCGGCAAAACGTTGAGATACTTTGTTTTTAAATTCGAGTAAATCCAAAACTTGTCTGAAATTCATGAAACTTGGCATGCTATCATGGAATGGCACCCGACATGCTGTGGTATTTTTCGTATCCATTTTGAGAGACGGCGCACTCGAATAACAGCTAACAAAGGCATTTTGAAACAAATAGCTTCCACTCTAACATCGTAAACGTTTTACATAGAACACCCGTATGTAAATCGACAGCTTCCCTAGTAAGCCAAGGGAAAATGTGCCGAGCAACATTTGTGCAGCTCTTCATCGCAAACGTTTTAGATAGAACACCTGTATGCAAAGTGAGAGCTATGGTAAGCCAAGGGAAAATTCACCGCGCAGGATTTGTGCATCTCTTCAACGCAAACGGTTCAAATTGAATAAGGTATGCAAAGCGAGACTTCGGCGCTAAGCCAAGAGAAAATTTGGCAAGCAGGATTTGTACCTCCCTTCAACTCAAACGGTTTTTTCGGATGACCCGTGTGCAACCACTTACAGACAATTTGATAAGATTTGCATGTGTCATATTGGGTATATTACCATTTGTCAAACTGGAAAGATTGACATTTGTTGATCTAGTAACATTGCCATTTGTTAATCCTTGTAACGCTGCGATTTATCAAAATATGCACCTAAAAATCACTAGCACTATCTAATTTTTGCAACTAAAATTCAGTCGTTCTTAAGCAGTCGTTCTTAATTTATACAAACAGTTCAACTCGACAACTGAACCGACCAATTTTTTTTCCAATTGTTGCCAACCACGTACTGAAATAGCTAGTTCAACTATCTTATATCTTATATATTTACTAATTGGAGACACTATTTATGATCTCTCATTAATCCACATCATTAAATTTAATTAAACCGTTAGATTGTAAAATTGACGTTCAAGATAGAAAGAAAACTTAACGTAACGTAGATGGTCGAGTCCTATAGAAAACGCATGTGACACGTCCAATGTTAGTCAACCAAAAGAAGGAAAGGCTCACGTCAAAAAAAAAAGAAGGAAATGCTTACGTGAAAAGAAAACAAGAAAGCCTCCACGTATTGCCCCAAAATTAGGAAGGGGATTCCTCAAAAAAAAAAAAAAATAGGAAAGGGAAATCCTCAGGTGAAAAGAAAAGAAGGAAAGCCTCCACCCATTGCCACAAAATTAGGTAGGAAAGCCTCCGCCTCCACTTTCAAAAAAAAAAAAAAACGGAAGTCTCCTATCCCAGCGTATTCAAGTCCTGCCTCAATCGGTCTCTCTGTGTTGCCCTCAGGAAAAACATACTAGCGTAGTTTCCTCCAAAATTTGACGTACAGGGTTCTTCTTGGTCAATTTCCTCCAGTTCAATCAGCCATTGCATGGTGCAGAAGCAGCATGTGCCTATAGCATCTCTGGCGCACCATATAGGTATGCGATTTCGTGGCTCCATAGGACGAAGCAACAATGGCAGATTTGGGCGGCCATCCTTCATGGTGTTTGGCTGAAAATCTCCGCTCAGCATCAAAACAAGTTTCACTGATTTGATCTAAGGTAAGAAACGTGATATTTTCTTTCCGGTCGGATCCATCTGCAGATTCAATCTCGAAAACTTCAGATCACAAACTCAATTAGGGACGACCACGGAATTGAACTACAGGGGTGTTGGTCGTCCAAGACTGATCCGATTCAGATTGTCGGTTTGATGCAATAATCAAAATTATTTATATAGGTGTCATTCTTCCACACAAGGCTGGGGTGAATATATTCTGCAGCTATGTACAACCGTCCTCCACTGTCTTGGTAGCAGATGTAAAGTCTAGATAATTGTCCTCCACGTTGGGCAGCAACATATTAGGAGGCCATCACGTCCTAAAGTCTTTGTGTGGTCTGACTAGATCATAGTTGTCGTCTCTGGCTATGGCCAATGTGGCAGAAACAAGCCAAGCTAATCTGCATACTCTGTGTGTTAAGCTCAAGTATAGTTGTCTCTTACAAATATACATTGTTAATCTTCCTTTTCCCCTGTCTGAAATCAAGGAAAATGTTCTTACGGGGAATAGTAGATTCCAATATGAGATATCTTTTTAGTCCGTGTTTATCTTCGGCTGGCCGGCAAGCCGCTTGCTCACAACAGTCGAATACCAGACCCGCGTACTGTCTACTCCATAGCATCTTCAACCCTGTGTGTCGCCTCTCATCAATTGACTCAACATGCTCAAGAATCCATTTTTAGATCTCCTAGAATAATTTTAGAAGTTTATGTTTCCGATTTATATTTTCCACTCTTGCAAGGATCGAATCAAGATACAAATAGTTCGCTTAGTTACTTATGTATGCAGTATGCCTCGGTAGTAAATAAAAATCCTAAATTTCTGTACACGTATTATTTTCACAGTAGTAGGCACGTCAGTATTTATTAAATTGAGGCATTATCTTCTTTTATCTGATGCACATTAGTTATTTTGATGAGAAGATGATGCAAAAATCGATGGTGAACCATCTGCAGACCCTCTAAAGCTGCAGTACTGTTTTCTAGAGTTTGTGATAAGTTACTTCTATATGAATTGAGAAAGAAAGAGAGGAGAATTTACTATATATAGTAGAATATTTGTTCTTTTATTAGGGAAAAGCAAGCTTGAGAAGTGAGCTGCCTAACTTCCTATCTATTAGATTGGATGGCAAAATTGCAACATGGGACACTCAGCCATGCAGCGATTAATAGTTTTCTTTGGGATTACCCTTTCCTGTAGGCTTTTGATTTGAGGTTAAAAAAAGTCGCACTGCTTCTATTGTTTAATCCATCAGGCACTTCCATGGATTAATATATCAGGCGTGTATGCAAAGTACATCTATGGAATATGATCTTTCCATAAATCATTGGTTTACCACTTATGAGTTCAGTTGGTTTGATCTCATCAGGAGTATTACTTCCCAGCAACTCTTTGTGTAGTACTCCTAGACATTGGCCTCCATGATTTAAGTATATTATTTAATGTAATAAAATTCTTCTCACAATATGAAAAATTGATATCCCTTAAAATCTACGTGTCTTTTGTAGCACATACGGCGGGCAATCGGCTTCTGTCACGGCATACTGCTCGAGCTTGCAAGAGGGAGTGGAGCAGCAAGACGAGGATGATGCAGGATGTATTCACACTTCCATGCGGTCAGGCCATGGACATTCATGCTGAAGTCCTGTTTTAAATATAACATATGTTTTCTGTACTATGTCTATGTTAATATCATTTACACTCCAGGTAAAAACAAGATCTTATATGCACAACTATTATATTAATAATAATAGGCCAGTATAAGGATAAAAAGTATCCTTCTGTTTCAAAGAAAGTGAATGTTTACTTGATATATTAATTTTCCGCGATGCACTAGTAGAAAACAGGGCTTTGGTTCGGGCCTGGCCCGCCCATTAGTCCCGGTTCAGTCACGAACCGGGACCCATGGGTGAATTCGTCCCGGTTCGTGAGCCCAGGGGGCCGGCCGGGGCCTCGTGGGCGTTGGTCCCGGTTCGTATGGACCCATTTGTCCCGGTTCTAGGCACGAACCGGGACCAATGGTCCTCGCTCCTGGCCCACAGCCATTGGTCCCGGTTCGTGGCTCGAACCGGGACAGAAGGGGGAGCTTTAGTCCCGGCTCTAGCCACGAACCGGGACAAATGAGTTGCCTATATATACACCATCGCCGCAGCAGAGCACTCCACAGTGGTCTGTTTTTTCTGGCCGACGAGGGGAGGGCATTTGGGTGCTCTAGCTCACCTCCTATGCACATGAGGTGTTCGATGAAATGTCTGAGCCACACTAGTTAATCTTTCTCCTCTCAAAACTCGACCTCCGAGCTCCATTTTCCCCGAGATTTGTCTAGGTTTAGCGGTCCGTCACGTCACGTCCCCGTCTTCACCGCCGTCGATCGCCCGCGCCGATCTCGTCGCTGGCACCACCGTGGTGAGCCTCTTGTTCTTATCATCTTTCTGAAAGATTTTTTTTACTTCAGATAGATACTTGTCTAATTTTATTACTTTTATTATTCCTTGTTATTATATAGTGCGATGTGTAGGAGATATGCCCTAGAGGCAATAATAAATGTTATTGATTATCTCCCTGTTCATAATTATGTTTATGTTCCATGCTATAACTGCTGTGGTTCCCGAGCCCGTATATCCATAAAGGCTCTGGGGAGAACCCATATGCACGTGTGGAATAATAAACGATAAAATGTATTCCTAGTCATGCCTCTAAGACTAGCTCAAGTGTTGCATGATGATTATGTTTTCCCAATCATGGGCATGTCTATGCCAAGCAACTTTGAGGGCACAATGTCAGGAAGGACATTTGTGTTGAATCGACCCGAATTGATGTTATGCTATGAGATACATTCGTCACAAGTTTATTGGTACATAACACAGAGATGGTTAACGTTTGCATGATTCCTTAGACCATGAGAGTATCGAGTTTCTTCATGCTTGCTTCATGAACTTTGGGGTTTGTTAAACGTCATCCGTAAATGGGTGGCTATTACGGCGGCTTACGGGTTCATGGAAAAGTGTGTCAAGTAACTTGATAGCTCAAGATTGGGATTTGCTCCTCCAACGATGGAGAGATATCTCTGGGCCCTCTCGGTGTTACGGTATCCATCATCGTCTGGCCAGACACTTTGTGATTTGATCACGGGGATGCCGGAACACGATAACGAGAAAAGAGAACAATACCGGTAACGAGGTAACTAGCATAGTGGACAAGTTGTTGATCCACGGGAATGCCAACATGTCTCACCTCGGGTATTTGTAACATATCGCGAAGCAACAGGAATAGCACACGGCAACTGGAGGTTCACTCGAATATTTATTCGTGTGGGTATAGGGGTCAATATGGGTGTCCACGGCTCCGATGTTGATCATTGATCGGAAGGGGTTCCGGGTCATGTCTATACTTCACCGAACCTATAGGGTCACACGCTTAAGGGTCATCTATCTGCTGAATACTAGACAGGGAGTCTGAGAGAAAATCACCGAAAAAGTTTCGGACACCGAAAAGTTTCGGACAGCGGAATCGTACCGCAGAGAGAGGTCATCGGATAAGTTTCGATGATACCGAAAAGTTGTTTCGGGATACACCATTAAGTCAAATTGGTTTCGGCACATGCCTGATAATTCTTGGAGGATGCCAGAATCATTCTGGAAGCTTTTTGGAATTTTCTGAGATAAAAACCGGAAATGTTCCGGAGCTGCCGGAGCCACTTCAGATGCGTTTCGCAGATGAAAATCACTAAAACCGGAATTGTTTCGGAACGCGTTGAAAATCATTTTAGTGGGTACTGGAAATGTTCTTAGCCCACATAAATATTTTCAGTTCGATCAGACGCTGAAAAATGTCGTCGTGAATAGTGAAAATCAGCTTTATGGTTACTTTATGGAAAGCCACATTTTGGGGCTTTGCTCCAAAAGATCTTGGGGATGACATGGATGGATAGGAGCCATTTTTTGGGCCCCTCATGGGGGTGTGGCCGGCCACATGGGGTATCCCCCCTTGGGGACCCTCTTGTTCCTTGGTTTCACTCCTAGGTCCTTGTGGAAGGACTTCATTCATGTGCATTTTGGGTTTTTTGTGAAACTACCCTACCCCCTTGGGATTTCCTATAAATAGAGGTGGAGGGGCAGCCCTCCACACTCATCCCTTGCTCTCATACACATGCCATGCATTATCTGGCTTCTTCTCTCCCTCCCACGAAAAGAGTTTCGTAGAGCCGTAAGGCTGTCTGGGTTCCGGCAGGAACTAGTTCTGGACGGCGAAGCCCTGCCGGATAGATGACACCGTATGTGTGCAACTCTGTAGAGAGATCGTAGTTTCGGTCTTAGTTCGTGAGTGCCTCCCGAAGGGCTGTCCGTGTGACCGTCCGAGTTTCGAAGGTCCTCCCGAAGGGCTGTCCGAGTGACCGTTCGAGTTTCGAAGGTCCTCCCGAAGGGCTGTCCGCGACACCGTCCGGGGGACTGTTCGACCGCCTCCCGGAGGGCTGTCTGAGGAGCAGATGAGGATATACATCCTCGCGGTTGGGAGGTTGTAAATCCTAGCTGCGGGGATCTGCACCGCCGATCATCATCGACTCTACTTCCCGCTGTGCTACGAGTCGGTAACGAAAAAGATCAAACCATGTATGCAGTCTCCATAGTGGTCCTGGGCTGGTGCGTAGGTCGGAAAATTTTTGTTTTCTGCTGCGTTCCCCTACAGTGGCATCAAGAGCCGTGCTATGCGTAGATGCATGTTTCGATCTAGAATACATGGAGATGTATGGGTATTGCATAATATAATTAGGTAGTAGATGAGATCTATTGCTGAAAATTATTTATGCGGGTGACAGATGAAATCTGTTACCCGACGTTCTTGTTGCTTCCCTAGAATTTGCGTTTGCTCAATCTCGAGACAGCATGGTGGAATTTGACAAAGTTCTGGCAATCCGTGATCCTGATTGATCATGGAAGTGCTATCAGTTCTTTGGGTTCTGCCGTAGTCAAAAGAAAGATGAAATTCGCAGATGAAAGGGCATTGCAGATATTATCTGCACGGGGGTCATGCGTATGACGAAGTTTAGTATGGGGCTCGAGATTTAATTATCTCGTGTTTCATACACCCCGAGATGTTAATCTAGCAACTTGAATAATCATACTTGATGATAAAACGTTGGTAGCTGCGGTTTAAGTCAAAACCTTAGAAGCCACGTAAAATAAATTTTTGCATAAACCGATTAGAGGTGTCTAACTTGGTTTTGCAGGATGTGCATGTGATGTGGTATAGCAGTGCTCATACTAATTCGATTATGTATGAGATGACTATATGATGTAATTTGATTAACATGACCTGCGTGTCATGGTTCGGCATGATGGCTGGAGCCATATGATTGCACTTTAATGACCTGCGTGTCAACCTTAAGTAATGCATTAATTTTATACGCTATGGAGATAGCAATATTATCTGGTGCATCGACAAGGTGGTGGCAATCTTCGCGAAGGTGAACACCAACACGAATGCCGAAGACGAAGAAATGAAATACTTCTCCGTCAGAAAGGGCTATACCATATCATGCTATTATGAATTGCCTGAGATGTTTATCCCTTATGTTGCACCCTTCTTGATTGCGCGGTAGTCGCTTTTTATTAGGGTGATCTCTCACAAAAATACCAAGTAGTTAGTGTTCTCCCAAGTGTAGCACCGTCACGGCACCTATCTTTTCGGGGTGCGCCGTGTCACACGGGTACGAACGATTAGAGAAGTGTGAGGCGGGTGAGTTGAGACCTCGCAGCAAGATCACTTGGTTGTCTTGACGTTCAGGCATGACCGTCATGAGCTCGGAACACACGCATCGAAAGATGAACAAGAGTCACATAGAGATGTGATTGGCAAGTTGGCCTACCGGTTGAGATTTTTCATCATCAGTGGTGTTACACCAATGGCGAACAATTGAAATGTGGGTCTTGTATCACTCACAATCAATTTTGAGAGATATTGATTTGAGTGGGAGCGCACTGTTGAATTAACATGTTTAATTCTCAGTGCAATTAATTATGAACACTGTCTAAGTGTTTCTTGCAAGATAGTTGTAGAATAATGGCTCAGTTTCCACCTTCCCTATTAAAATTGAATAGCTGTTAAATATCTGGTTAAAACTTTACGATTGGTAACGTAATATGAGGATTGTCCTCAAAAGTGCCGAGAAGGACTTTGTCCTATCGCATGCTTTCCGTATCCTCCCGCTAATGCTATGGATCATGTGACTCTCGTCCTTCGATCCAAAAGCTATAATTCCGTTTCAGTCAAGTGCAATATGTTTGCTTCCATGAAACCCAAACTTCAAAGTTGGGATAGTTATATGATATTCATGGAACTGGAAATTATTTTCAGATACAAACAAAGCAATGTTTGTTTGCAAGTATTAGTAAAAGTGTTTACTATGCATTTGACTGTTGGGAAAGGGATCCAGAAGAACGCCTGTCATATAATGAAAGGTGAATAAAACAACAACTTAAAGAGAAAGGAAGTGTCCAAAGGGTGTTAGTATGACTTACACGCCTAGGAAGTCTGGGGCTAACGCCACTCTTAAGTTGGGTGCTTCTTTTGCGAGTAGGAGAAATACTAAAAGTTAAACTGTTAGAAGTATAAAGGCAGAAAGAAAGATGACTGGAATATCCAGCTCATGTATGAATGTCATACAAGTTTTTGATGTATAGTAGGCTGGTCAAAGATATAGTTCTTGGGAATTATGGTTAAACATGATCACTAATTCTTGGGTATTGTGAGTTAATCACAAAGATACCCGCTCGATTGCATTCAATTGCGAATCACTGTAAGAGCTACTATGGCCTAAAAAGACTAGCCAGAAATGAGGTTAAGGTATACACAGGGAACATAGTAAATGTTACTATACCTTCCATCGGTGTATTGCCGTCTGTATTTATTTTCATAATTCATTTAGAGTTTTACAAACTCTCGCCCATTGCATAAGGTATCTTGCAAGAAGGTTGTTCATAAGAGAACCTTTTATGTTCGATGTTATGAATAACACAAGGGCCATACTTTCATTATGAATGAGATGTATGTTATGAATATTGATAATAATACAATACCTCTGGGTTTACTTTCATAATTCATTTTAGAGTTTCATACACTCTAGCCCATTGCACAATGTTTGTTGCAAAAGAGTTGTTCATAAAAACAACAATTGTTGTTAAGTATTATGAATAACATGAAGGGCCATGCTTCCATCCAAGATGGGACGTATGTTATGAATATTGAGGGTAATATGATACATCCATAACACTGACGCTAAATGTCGCAAGACTAAAAGAATACCACACAAGTGTGGCACTACATTTGGTCACATTGGAGAAACCCGCATGGAAAATTCCATTATGATGGATTTTGAAGTCTTTTTGATTTTGAATCATCTGACACTTGCAACTTTCCTCCGAAAAGTGAAGTGACTAAAATACCGTTCACAGGCCATAAGGAACGAACAACAAACTTATTAGTGATCATACATTTGATGTGTGTAGTCCGATAAGTGTTGTTAGTGGTGGATTTATTTATCTTCAGAAATGACTCAAGTAGATATATGGATATTTACTTGATGAGACGTAAGTCTGGATCTTTTGAAATCATTCGAAAGGTTTTCAAAAATGAAGTAGAAGTTATTGTAACAAGAAAATTATCTTTCTGCAATTTGATTGCACAAAGGAATATTTGAGTTACATGTTTAGCGAATGTCTGATGAGTTGTGAAAGGGGTTTCATAACTTGCACCTCCCGGAACACCACTGCAAGTGAAAAGTCCGTGGAGATGTAATCTAACCATTTATGACATGGTAAGGTCAAAGATGACATAAATAAATTTGCCATTATCCTTTTTAAAGTGATGCTTTAGAGACTGCGGCTTTTACACTGAAAAGAGCTACATCGGGTCTGTTGAAATGAAGCCATGGTATGGTACGCCCAACCATGTTGTATCTTTTCTTAACATTTGGAATATGGGGCTTGTGTAAAAGGTTACAAACCTATTCCAAATCAGACAAGTGCTACTTTGTAGGTTATCCCAAGTCATTGGGTATTCCTCCCTCACTATACCGAGGCAAATAGGTTTGCCACAAAGAACGGTATGCTTTTAAAGAGAATGGTTCTTTCTAAAAGGTGAGTGGGAGAATAGTGCAACTCGACGAGATAAACAGTATCTTCATCAGATCAAAGGAAAGAGACCTTGGAAGTAATTCCAGAGTTTCCTACTGCGACTGATATGGAAGTCTCTACAATAAAATGTATGAACTTCGGTCGAACTTGCATCTGAACCACGTAGGCAAGGCTCGTGCAAACCTCTCAGGTGCGCAAACGAGATATTGTTGTTAGACAACATTATACCTACGATACACAAGGAAGCGTTGATGGGCCCTGACTCCAGAATTGGCTAAATGCCAATACAACCCGAGTTAGTTTCCATATAAGTGATTCAAGATTAAAACCTTGATACACCTTTCGGAAGACTTAGAGTCTAATGAATATTTATGGAACTTAAAACTGATACGGATAAAAATGTTTTATCCATAAAGCTCGACTTGTTGAAATAACAAGTTCAAGAGTTGACTACGATGAGGTTGTTTTCATCGTAGCGATGCTTAAAGTCGGTTCGGGTTGAACTAGCAATTAATACATATTTCAATCATGAGATATGAAACATGGATGATAAAAGGATTTCCATCTGATGGAAATGAAAGCTAGGACTTGTATATGATACAGTCCAAAGTAATTTGTCGATCCAGAGGATGCTAGTAGGTATGCAAACTTCAGAGTTCCAGCAATGGACAGAAGAGAGCAAAATGGAGTTGGAATCTTCGTGTTTTGATGAAATGGTCAAAGGGGTTTTGACTTCATCAATGGGTAACGAAGATGCTTGTAATTCAAGAAAGTAAGTGGGAGCGTAATAATATTTCTAAAAACCTTATGTGCTTGGCACATTGGTAATTGGAAATAAATTTCTTGACACAAATTAGGACTTCATTTGAAAATAGTTTTTCGATGAAGTGCTTAGGCTAAATAGCCTCAATATTAGGCATGATGATCTATGGAGATAGATTTACCTAATGGGGCTAAGCAATGAATACATATTGACAAGATGCTAAAACCTTTTAGCATTTAAAACGCCAAGGAGTGATTCTTGCCAAAGTCACATGGAAAGAGTTTTTGCAAGACTCGGTGTCCCAAAACACTGATGAGTAAAATACATGATGCAGATTCCACACACTTTTGTGTTTGGATTAATCATGTATTCCATGGTATGTAAAACAACCAGATATGTCCGATACTCCCAAGGTGTTGCGAGTATGGATACCAAAGTGATCAAATTACTGATCATGGGACAACAGTGAAAGATGTCACACAGTACTAGAGTAAGTACTGATGACATGGTTTTCTCGCAAGCAGAGATCATGAAGAGTTCGTTGTAAAATGTTACATCGATACAGTCTTCATCTTTTCTCCATGCGATTTTCGATTTAAATTAAGGGTTTTGTGTAACACACAATGTGGTGGCTCAGTTAGTTGGAATTTGTTCAAACTAGTTACTGTGGCGAATTCTATAACAAGGGCTAAGTATGTTGACGCTTTAGAAGCGACAAAGAAGATGTTGAATCATATAGTTCATTCATGAACTTAGTATAGTTCCAAGATGGCTTTTGACAATGGGACACTACTGCAGGTAGTTGCCCCATAACTCAGTCTGAGGAATCCAGGTTCGACCTGTGATTCACATACATACAAAGCCAAGTCCACACAAAATATGAATTTTGTGAAAACGCGAGGACATGCAAAGATACACACGAAACTGAAGTCGTCAGATCCATTGGACATCAGGCTATACCACAAGCGAAGCATATTTTTTTTACACCGGTGTGCCACAGGTGTGAAGTGCATTAGCATAAGCTAGATTATTGTCTCTAGTGCAAGTGGGAGTCTGTAGGAGATATGCCCTAGAGGCAATAATAAATGTTATTGATTATCTCCCTGTTCATAATTATGTTTATGTTCCATGCTATAACTGCTGTGGTTCCCGAGCCCGTATATCCATAAAGGCTCTGGGGAGAACCCATATGCACGTGTGGAATAATAAACGATAAAATGTATTCCTAGTCATGCCTCTAAGACTAGCTCAAGTGTTGCATGATGATTATGTTTTCCCAATCATGGGCATGTCTATGCCAAGCAACTTTGAGGGCACAATGTCAGGAAGGACATTTGTGTTGAATCGACCCGAATTGATGTTATGCTATGAGATACATTCGTCACAAGTTTATTGGTACATAACACAGAGATGGTTAACGTTTGCATGATTCCTTAGACCATGAGAGTATCGAGTTTCTTCATGCTTGCTTCATGAACTTTGGGGTTTGTTAAACGTCATCCGTAAATGGGTGGCTATTACGGCGGCTTACGGGTTCATGGAAAAGTGTGTCAAGTAACTTGATAGCTCAAGATTGGGATTTGCTCCTCCAACGATGGAGAGATATCTCTGGGCCCTCTCGGTGTTACGGTATCCATCATCGTCTGGCCAGACACTTTGTGATTTGATCACGGGGATGCCGGAACACGATAACGAGAAAAGAGAACAATACCGGTAACGAGGTAACTAGCATAGTGGACAAGTTGTTGATCCACGGGAATGCCAACATGTCTCACCTCGGGTATTTGTAACATATCGCGAAGCAACAGGAATAGCACACGGCAACTGGAGGTTCACTCGAATATTTATTCGTGTGGGTATAGGGGTCAATATGGGTGTCCACGGCTCCGATGTTGATCATTGATCGGAAGGGGTTCCGGGTCATGTCTATACTTCACCGAACCTATAGGGTCACACGCTTAAGGGTCATCTATCTGCTGAATACTAGACAGGGAGTCTGAGAGAAAATCACCGAAAAAGTTTCGGACACCGAAAAGTTTCGGACAGCGGAATCGTACCGCAGAGAGAGGTCATCGGATAAGTTTCGATGATACCGAAAAGTTGTTTCGGGATACACCATTAAGTCAAATTGGTTTCGGCACATGCCTGATAATTCTTGGAGGATGCCAGAATCATTCTGGAAGCTTTTTGGAATTTTCTGAGATAAAAACCGGAAATGTTCCGGAGCTGCCGGAGCCACTTCAGATGCGTTTCGCAGATGAAAATCACTAAAACCGGAATTGTTTCGGAACGCGTTGAAAATCATTTTAGTGGGTACTGGAAATGTTCTTAGCCCACATAAATATTTTCAGTTCGATCAGACGCTGAAAAATGTCGTCGTGAATAGTGAAAATCAGCTTTATGGTTACTTTATGGAAAGCCACCTTTTGGGGCTTTGCTCCAAAAGATCTTGGGGATGACATGGATGGATAGGAGCCATTTTTTGGGCCCCTCATGGGGGTGTGGCCGGCCACATGGGGTATCCCCCCTTGGGGACCCTCTTGTTCCTTGGTTTCACTCCTAGGTCCTTGTGGAAGGACTTCATTCATGTGCATTTTGGGTTTTTTGTGAAACTACCCTACCCCCTTGGGATTTCCTATAAATAGAGGTGGAGGGGCAGCCCTCCACACTCATCCCTTGCTCTCATACACATGCCATGCATTATCTGGCTTCTTCTCTCCCTCCCACGAAAAGAGTTTCGTAGAGCCGTAAGGCTGTCTGGGTTCCGGCAGGAACTAGTTCTGGACGGCGAAGCCCTGCCGGATAGATGACACCGTATGTGTGCAACTCTGTAGAGAGATCGTAGTTTCGGTCTTAGTTCGTGAGTGCCTCCCGAAGGGCTGTCCGTGTGACCGTCCGAGTTTCGAAGGTCCTCCCGAAGGGCTGTCCGAGTGACCGTTCGAGTTTCGAAGGTCCTCCCGAAGGGCTGTCCGCGACACCGTCCGGGGGACTGTTCGACCGCCTCCCGGAGGGCTGTCTGAGGAGCAGATGAGGATATACATCCTCGCGGTTGGGAGGTTGTAAATCCTAGCTGCGGGGATCTGCACCGCCGATCATCATCGACTCTACTTCCCGCTGCGCTACGAGTCGGTAACGAAAAAGATCAAACCATGTATGCAGTCTCCATAGTGGTCCTGGGCTGGTGCGTAGGTCGGAAAATTTTTGTTTTCTGCTGCGTTCCCCTACACGATTGTTTTGGTATCCGCCCCCGTCGGCCCTCGTCCTGTCTATGATTCGGATGTGATATATATTATCTTTTTATAACTATTTGGTTCATTTATTGTTTATGACAATTATGCCGACCAACGTGACATAGATTTTATTTATCTAGGAGGTGGTTGAACCGGAAATTCCAACCGACCCTATTGTCAAGAGGTTAAATTTAGTTGAAGAAGAAAACAATTACTTGAAGGAAAAATAAAAAAAATGAGGAGGAGAAGATGATATTGGAGTTGCATGTTGCGGATGTCGTCGATGATCACAAGATCAAGATGGATGCAATGCGGTTGAAGATTAGAAAGATTAGAAAATATGCCATTCATACCGAGGCTTGGTATCATTATGCCGTTGGATCAATTGTTACCTTGGTTGCGATTATGATCACATTTGTTGTGGCATTGAAATGTTTTACATAATTTCAATGTATGGTTTATTAGATGCTCTGGAGAGCTGTATGTTGTTCAATGAGAACTATGTATGTACTTTGGTTTTAATGTGATGATGAACTTCTATTAATTTGGTCACTTATTTATTCATGAGAGCTATATGTTGCCTTCAATTTCAGGGTCTTATAGCTCAAAATAATCAGTAAATGCATGAAAAATAACAAATGAAGTCAGAAAGGGTTGAAAATTGATGATGTGGCTTTGAATGGTGCATTTTGAACACAGAAAAAGTCTGGAGTTCAAATAAATTAAAAAAGTGAAATCCCTTTATAACAGACGAGTTTCCGTATGAAACCCTGATACTTCGAAAGAGATTGTCTGTTATGTACACGAAGTGCATCCAGTTTTTGCCGTAACCCTCTCTACTTTCTTGCACATGCTATGTGGATGAAATGATGATACCATGCCAACTTTCAACCTTTTCAGAGTTCATTTGAAATGCTTTTCAATTTCAGGGTCATTTAGCTCACAAAAATCAGTAAATGCATGAAAAATGACAAATGAAGTCAGAAAGGGTTGAAAATTGATGATGTGGCTTTGAATGGTGCATTTTGAACACAGAAAAAGTCTGGAGTTCAAATAAGTTAAAAAAATGAAATCGCTTTGTAACAGACGAGTTTCCGTATGAAACCCTGATACTTCGAAAGAGATTGTCCGTTTTGTACACGAAGTGCATCCAGTTTTTGCCGTAACCCTCTCTACTTTCTTGCATATGCTATGTGGATGAAATGATGATACCATGCCAACTTTCAACCTTTTCAGAGTTCATTTGAAATGCTTTTCAATTTCAGGGTTATTTAGCTCACAAAAATCAGTAAATGCATGAAAAATAACAAATGAAGTCAGAAAGGGTTGAAAATTGATGATGTGGCTTTGAATGGTGCATTTTGAACACAGAAAAAGTCTGGAGTTCAAATAAGTAAAAAAAAGAAATCGCTTTGTAACAGACGAGTTTCCGTATGAAACCCTGAAAATTCGAAAGAGATTGTCCGTTTTGTACACGAAGTGCATCCAGTTTTGCCGTAACCCTCTCTACTTTCTTGCACATGCTATGTGGATGAAATGATGATACCATGCCAACTTTCAACCTTTTCAGAGTTCATTTGAAATGCTTTTCAATTTCAGGGTTTTATAGCTCAAAATAATCAACAAAAGGAATGAACTAAAAAGCTTTTATAAACCTCTAGTATTTTTTAAACTAAAATTATATAAAATTCATGCCACTGAAATTATCTAAGTATTTTCTAATCAAAACATGAAAAGCAGAAAGAAACAAAATAAACTTTAATAAATAAGTAGAAACAAAATAAAATAAATTAAAATTTAATAAAATAAATAAGTAGAAAAAAATAAAATAAAATAAACTTTAATAAAATAAATAGGTAGAAACAAAATAAAATAAATTAAAATTTAATACAATAAACAAAATAAAATAAAATAAACTTTAATAAAATAAAGAAGTAGAAACAAAATAAACTTTATAAAAGTAAAATAAATAAACTTTAATAAAATAAATAAAAATAGGAACAATAATTTTTTTGTTGTAAGTAGAAACAAAATAAAATAAATAAAGCAACAAAAAAATGAAAAAAGTGCCACCTACTGGGCCACCACGGCCTGAATACGACTAGAAACCCAACCATGGGCCAGGATTCAGTCCCGCAGGAGGCCCAGTAGGCCCACAAGCACTTCGTGACAATTTAGGCCCGAAAGCCTGCAGTTGAGAGGAGCTCGAGAGGGTTGGCGCAGCAGCGCTTATAAACCACTCTCGAGCTCTCTCAACTAGCGAGGTGGGACTAAAGTTTTGGCCGCGACGCGGGCAGCACATGGCCTCTGGTCCCGGTTGGTGCCACCACCCGTGACTAAAGGGGTGCATTGGTACCGGTTCGTGGCACCAACTGGGACCAATGCCCCCCCTTTAGTCCCGGTTGGTGCCACCAACCGGGACCACAGGCCGCCGCTTCCCGCCCTTTGGGCTGCTGAAAACTGACCTTTGGTCACGGTTGGTGGCACCAACTGGGACTAAAGGGTGCATTGAACCCGGTTGGTGCTATGAACCAGAACCAATGCTCTGGGTATATAAGCAGGACTTGTGAAAATTTTCACTTCTCATCTAGCAGTTGCTGCCCCGACGACGCCGACGACATCGACGCCGCCAGGCTGCCGCCCTCGTCCGCCGTCTCCATCGCCCCTGCCCCGGCCTCGCCGCACCCTGCCCCAACCTCGACGCGCCCTTCCCCGACCTCGCCGTCGCCGAGCCTTGCCCCGTCCTCACCGCGCGCTGCCCCGACCTCGCCGTCGCGCACGCCGAGCGCCCTGCCCTGACCTCACCGCCGCTCGTCTGCACTATGAGCCTCACCGCGCCGTTCCCCCTCCTCTCCCCTTCCCCCCGCGCCCCAACGCCGCCGCGCGCCCGCCCCAACGCCACCGCCCGCCCCGACGCCGACGACGAAGCAGGCCCCCTGTTCACATATATATTTATTTATTTGTTCATATTGTAGTAGTACGTAGTAGATGATGATGATGATGATGTATGTATGTTCATATGCATAAGTTAGGATTTTTTCCTGTTCATAGATTTTTTTGGTGATATTATTGTAGAATTGCAAATGTTTGTATGTTCATATGCAAAGAATATGTCATTTTTTATAGAATTTTTATGATTTTTTTCTGTTGTAATTTTGTTCATAGAATTTTTATTGTTTTTTTCTGTTGTAATTTTGTTCATAAAGTTTAAGGATGAAAAAAAAGAAGAAGAAGAAATAAAAAGGGAGGAGGAGAAGTTTCGTTTAGTTTTAGGCTTATTTTAGTTTATGTTTAGTTTAGGAAGAAGAAAAAGAAAAAGGAGAAGAAGAGGAGAAATAAATAAGAAGTGGAAAAAAGGGAAAAAAAAAGAGGAGAAGAAGAAAGGAATAGAGGAGAAGAAGAAAAAAATAGAAAATAGAAAGGAATAGAGGAGAAGAAGAAAAAATAAAAATAGAAAATATTCTATTTTTTCTTCTTCTCCTCTTTTTTTCTTCTTTTTTTTTCTTCTTCTTCCTTTTCTTATTTTTATCGGGTATGTCGTTATCGATATACCCCCTCCTCGATAACTTCGACATGGGGGGGGGGAGGGGTCGCCGAGGGTTCGAGGGGCGAGGGTCGGGAACTAGCTAGGGTAGAGGGTCGAGGGTCACCGAAGGCGAGGGTGTTGGAAATATGCCCTAGAGGCAATAATAAATGGTTATTATTATATTTCTTTGTTCATGGTAATTGTCTATTGTTCATGCTATAATTGTGTTATCCGGAAATCGTAATACATGTGTGAATACATAGATCACAACGTGTCCCTAGTAAGCCTCTAGTTGACTAGCTCGTTGATCAATAGATAGTCATGGTTTCCTGACTATGGACATTGGATGTCGTTGATAACGGGATCACATCATTAGGTGAATGATGTGATGGACAAGACCCAATCCTAAGCATAGCATAAAGATCGTGTAGTTTCGTTTGCTAGAGCTTTTCCAATGTCAAGTATTTTTTTCCTTAGACCATGAGATCGTGCAACTCCCGGATACCGTAGGAGTGCTTTGGGTGTGCCAAACGTCACAACGTAACTGGGTGACTATAAAGGTGCACTACGGGTATCTCCGAAAGTGTCTGTTGGGTTGGCACGGATCGAGACTGGGATTTGTCACTCCGTGTGATGGAGAGGTATCTCTGGGCCCACTCGGTAATGCATCATCATAATGAGCTCAATGTGACTAAGGCGTTAGTCATGGGATCATGCATTGCAGTACGAGTAAAGAGACTTGCCGGTAACGAGATTGAACAAGGTATTGGGATACCGACGATCGAATCTCGGGCAAGTAACTTACCGATTGACAAAGGGAATTGCATACGGGATTGATTGAATCCTCGACATCGTGGTTCATCCGATGAGATCATCGTGGAACATGTGGGAGCCAACATGGGTATCCAGATCCCACTGTTGGTTATTGACCGGAGAGGCGTCTCGGTCATGTCTGCATGTCTCCCGAACCCGTAGGGTCTACACACTTAAGGTTCGGTGACGCTAGGTTTGTAGAGATATGTGTATGCGGAAACCCGAAAGTCGTTCGGAGTCCCGGATGAGATCCCGGACGTCACGAGGAGTTCCGGAATGGTCCGGAGGTGGAGAATTATATATAGGAAGTCAAGTTTCGGCCACCGGGAAAGTTTCGGGGGTTACCGGTATTGTACCGGGACCACCGGAGGGGTCCCGGGGGTCCATCGGGTGGGGCCACCTATCCCGGAGGGCCCCGTGGGCTGAAGTGGGAAGGGAACCAGCCCCTAGTGGGCTGGGCGCACCCCCATGGGCCTCCCCCCATGCGCCTAGGGTTGGGAACCCTAGGGTGGGGGGGGGGGCTTCCCACTTGCCTTGGGGGGCAAGGCACCCCCTGGCCGCCGCCCCCCACCCTAGATGGGTTTGGCCGGCGCCCCCCTCCCAAGGGGGCCTATATAAAGGGGGGAGGGAGGGAAGCAAGAACACAGCCTTGGGCGCCTCCCTCCTCCCCTGCAACACCTCTCTCTCTCGTATAAGCTCGGCGAAGCCTTGCCGGCATCCCGCTACATCCACCACCACGCCGTCGTGCTGCTGGATCTCCATCAACCTCTCCTTCCCTTTGCTGGATCAAGAAGGAGGAGACGTCGCTGCACCGTACGTGTGTTGAACGCGGAGGTGCCGTCCGTTCGGCACTCGGTCATCGGTGATTTGAATCACGACGAGTACGACTCCGTCATCCACGTTCATTGGAACGCTTCCGCTCGCGATCTACAAGGGTATGTAGATGCACTCCTTTCCCCTAGTTGCAAGTATACTCCATAGATGCATCTTGGTGAGCGTAGGAAAATTTTAAAATTATGCTATGATTCCCAACAGTGGCATCATGAGCCAGGCCTATGCGTAGTTACTATGCACGAGTAGAACACAAAGTAGTTGTGGGCGTTGATGTTGCCAATTCTTCTTGCCTCTACTAGTCCTATCTTGTTTCGGCGGTATTGTAGGATGAAGCGGCCCGGACCGACCTTACACGTACGCTTACGTGAGACTGGTTCCACCGACTGACATGCACTAGTTGCATAAGGTGGCTAGCGGGTGTCTGTCTCTCCTACTTTAGTCGGAACGGATTCGATGAAAAGGGTCCTTATGAAGGGTAAATAGAAATTGGCAAATCACGTTGTGGTCATACGTAGGTAAGAAACGTTCTTGCTAGAAACCTACAAACCACGTAAAAACTTGCAACAACAATTAGAGGACGTCTAACTTGTTTTTGCAGCATGTGTTATGTGATGTGATATGGCCAGAAGATGTGATGAATGATATATGTGATGTATGAGATTGATCATATTCTTGTAATAGGAATCACGACTTGCATGTCGATGAGTATGACAACCGGCAGGAGCCATAGGAGTTGTCTTTATTATTTTGTATGACCTGTGTGTCATTGAATAACGCCATGTAAATTACTTTACTTTGTTGCTAAACGCGTTAGCCATAGAAGTAGAAGTAATCGTTGGCGTGACGACTTCATGAAGACACAATGATGGAGATCATGATGATGGAGATCATGGTGTCATGCCGGTGACGAAGATGATCATGGTGCCCCGAAGATGGAGATCAAAGGAGCAAAATGATATTGGCCATATCATGTCACTATTTGATTGCATGTGATGTTTATCATGTTTTTGCATCTTATTTGCTTAGAACGACGGTAGTAAGTAAGATGATCCCTTATAATAATTTCAAGAAAGTGTTCACCCTAACTGTGCACCGTTGCGAAGGTTCGTTGTTTCGAAGCACCACGTGATGATCGGGTGTGATAGATTCTAACGTTCGCATACAACGGGTGTTGACGAGCCTAGCATGTACAAACATGGCCTCAGAACACACGCAATACACTTAGGTTGACTTGACGAGCCTAGCATGTACAGACATGGCCTCGGAACACGGAGGACCGAAAGGTCGAGCATGAGTCGTATAGAAGATACGATCAACATGGAGATGTTCACCGATCTTGACTAGTCCGTCTCACGTGATGATCGGACATGGCCTAGTTAACTCGGATCATGTTTCACTTAGACGACTGGAGGGATATCTATCTGAGTGGGAGTTCATTGAGTAATTTGATTAAATGAACTTAATTATCATGAACTTAGTCTAAAATCTTTACACTATGTCTTGTAGATCAAATGGCCAACGTTGTCCTCAATTTCAACGCGTTCCTAGAGAAAACCAAGCTGAAAGATGATGGCAGCAACTATACGGACTGGGTCCGGAACCTGAGGCTCATCCTCATAGTAGCCAAGAAAGATTATGTCTTAGAAGCACCGCTAGGTGAAGCACCAATCCCGGAGAACCAAGACGTTATGAACGCTTGGCAAACACGTGCTGATGATTACTCCCTCGTTCAGTGCGGCATGCTTTACAACTTAGAACCGGGTCTCCAAAAGCGTTTTGAGAAACATGGAGCATATGAGATGTTCGAGGAGCTGAAAATGGTTTTCCAAGCTCATGCCCGGGTCGAGAGATATGATGTCTCCGACAAGTTCTTCAGCTGTAAAATGGAGGAGAACAATTCTGTTAGTGAGCACATACTCAGAATGTCTGGGTTGCACAACCGCTTGACTCAGCTGGGAGTTAATCTCCCGGATGACGCGGTCATTGACAGAATCCTCCAGTCGCTTCCACCAAGCTACAAGAGCTTTGTGATGAACTTCAATATGCAGGGGATGGAAAAGACCATTCCTGAGGTATATTCAATGCTGAAATCAGCGGAGGTGGAGATCAGAAAAGAACATCAAGTGTTGATGGTGAATAAAACCACTAAGTTCAAGAAGGGCAAGGGTAAGAAGAACTTCAAGAAGGACGGCAAGGGAGTTGCCGCGCCCGATAAGCCAGTTACTGGGAAGAAGTCAAAGAATGGACCCAAGCCTGAAACTGAGTGCTTTTATTGCAAGGGAAGTGGTCACTGGAAGCGGAACTGCCCCAAATACTTAGCGGACAAGAAGGCCGGCAACACCAAAGGTATATGTGATATACATGTAATTGATGTGTACCTTACCAGTACTCGTAGTAGCTCCTGGGTATTTGATACCGGTGCGGTTGCTCATATTTGTAACTCAAAACAGGAACTACGGAATAAACGGAGACTGGCGAAGGACGAGGTGACGATGCGCGTCGGGAATGGTTCCAAGGTCGATGTGATCGCCGTCGGCACGCTACCTCTGCATCTACCTACGGGATTAGTTTTAAACCTCAATAATTGTTATTTAGTGCCAGCTTTGAGCATGAACATTGTATCTGGATCTCGTTTAATTCGAGATGGCTACTCATTTAAATCCGAGAATAATGGTTGTTCTATTTATATGAGAGATATGTTTTATGGTCATGCCCCGCTGGTTAATGGTTTATTCTTGATGAATCTCGAACGTGATGTTACACATATTCATAGTGTGAATACCAAAAGATGTAAAGTTGATAACGATAGTCCCACATACTTGTGGCACTGCCGCCTTGGTCACATTGGTGTCAAGCGCATGAAGAAGCTCCATGCAGATGGACTTTTGGAGTCTCTTGATTACGAATCATTTGACACGTGCGAACCATGCCTCATGGGTAAGATGACCAAGACTCCGTTCTCCGGAACAATGGAGCGAGCAACCAACTTATTGGAAATCATACATACCGATGTGTGCAGTCCAATGAGTGTTGAGGCTCGCGGAGGATATCGTTATGCTCTCACTCTCACTGATGACTTAAGTAGATATGGGTATGTCTACCTAATGAAACACAAGTCTTTTGAGAAATTCAAGGAATTTCAGAGTGAAGTTGAGAATCAACGTGACAGAAAAATAAAATTCTTACGATCAGATCGTGGTGGAGAATATTTAAGTCATGAATTTGGCACACACTTAAGGAAATGTGGAATAGTTTCACAACTCACGCCGCCTGGAACACCTCAGCGAAACGGTGTGTCCGAACGTCGTAATCGCACTCTATTGGATATGGTGCGATCTATGATGTCTCTTACCGATCTACCGCTCTCATTTTGGGGCTATGCTTTAGAGACTGCCGCATTCACTTTAAATAGGGCTCCGTCGAAATCCGTTGAGACGACACCGTATGAATTATGGTTTGGGAAGAAACCTAAGCTGTCGTTTCTAAAAGTTTGGGGATGCGATGCTTATGTCAAGAAACTTCAACCTGAAAAGCTCGAACCCAAGTCGGAGAAATGCGTCTTCATAGGATACCCTAAGGAAACTATTGGGTATACCTTCTACCTCAGATCTGAATGCAAGATATTCGTTGCCAAGAACGGGTCCTTTCTAGAGAAGGAGTTTCTCTCGAAAGAATTAAGTGGGAGGAAAGTGGAACTTGATGAGGTGATAGTCACCCCTTCCGAACCGGAAAGTAGCGCAGCACGGGAAGATGTTCCTGTGGTGCCTACACCGACTGGGGAGGAAGTTAATGATGATGATCATGAAGCTTCGGATCAAGTTACTGATGAACTTCGTAGGTCCACAAGGACACGTTCCGCACCAGAGTGGTACGGCAACCCTGTCCTGGAAATCATGTTGTTAGACAACGGTGAACCTTCGAACTATGAAGAAGCGATGGCGGGCCCGGATTCCGACAAATGGCTAGAAGCCATGAAATCCGAGATAGGATCCATGTATGAAAACGAAGTATGGACTTTGACTGACTTGCCCGATGATCGGCGAGCCATAGAAAATAAATGGATCTTTAAGAAGAAGACAGACGCGGATGGTAATGTGACCATCTACAAAGCTCGACTTGTTGCTAAGGGTTATCGACAAGTTCAAGGGGTTGACTACGATGAGACTTTCTCACCCGTAGCGAAGCTGAAGTCCGTCCGAATCATGTTAGCAATTGCCGCATACTATGATTATGAGATATGGCAGATGGACGTCAAAACGGCATTCCTTAACGGCTTCCTTAATGAAGAGTTGTATATGATGCAGCCGGAAGGTTTTGTCGATCCTAAGAATGCTAACAAAGTATGCAAGCTCCAGCGCTCAATCTATGGGCTGGTGCAAGCATCTCGGAGTTGGAACATTCGCTTTGATGAGATGATCAAAGCGTTTGGGTTTACACAGACTTATGGAGAAGCCTGTGTTTACAAGAAAGTGAGTGGGAGCTCTGTAGCATTTCTCTTATTATATGTGGATGACATATTGTTGATGGGAAATGATATAGAATTCTTGGAAAGTATAAAGGCCTATTTGAATAAGTGTTTTTCAATGAAGGACCTTGGAGAAGCTGCTTATATATTAGGCATCAAGATCTATAGAGATAGATCAAGACGCCTCATTGGTCTTTCACAGAGTACATACCTTGACAAGATATTGAAGAAGTTCAATATGGATCAGTCCAAGAAGGGGTTCTTGCCTGTATTGCAAGGTGTGCAATTGAGCACGGCTCAATGCCCGACCACGGCAGAAGATAGAGAAAAGATGAGTGTCATCCCCTATGCCTCGGCCATAGGGTCTATTATGTATGCCATGCTGTGTACCAGACCTGATGTAAACCTTGCCGTAAGTTTGGTAGGAAGGTACCAAAGTAATCCCGGCATGGAACACTGGACAGCGGTCAAGAATATCCTAAAGTACCTGAAAAGGACTAAGGATATGTTTCTCGTTTATGGAGGTGACGAAGAGCTCGTCGTAAAGGGTTATGTCGACGCTAGCTTCGACACAGATCTGGATGACTCGAAGTCACAAACCGGATGCGTGTATATTTTGAATGGAGGAGCAGTAAGCTGGTGCAGTTGCAAGTAGAGCGTCGTGGCGGGATCTACATGTGAAGCGGAGTACATGGCAGCCTCGGAGGCATCATAGGAAGCAGTCTGGATGAAGGAGTTCATTACCGACCTAGGGGTGATTCCCAACGTGTCGGGCCCAATGACTCTCTTCTGTGACAATACTGGAGCTATTGCCCTTGCGAAGGAGCCCAGATTTCACAGGAAGACCAGGCATATCAAGCGTCGCTTCAACTCCATTCGTGAAAGTGTTCAAAATGGAGACATAGATATTTGTAAAGTACATACGGACCTGAATGTAGCAGATCCGTTGACTAAACCTCTCCCTAGAGCAAAACATGATCAACACCAGGACGCAATGGGTGTTCGATTCATCACAATGTAACTAGATTATTGACTCTAGTGCAAGTGGGAGACTGTTGGAAATATGCCCTAGAGGCAATAATAAATGGTCATTATTATATTTCTTTGTTCATGGTAATTGTCTATTGTTCATGCTATAATTGTGTTATCCGGAAATCGTAATACATGTGTGAATACATAGATCACAACGTGTCCCTAGTAAGCCTCTAGTTGACTAGCTCGTTGATCAATAGATAGTCATGGTTTCCTGACTATGGACATTGGATGTCGTTGATAACGGGATCACATCATTAGGTGAATGATGTGATGGACAAGACCCAATCCCAAGCATAGCATAAAGATCGTGTAGTTTCGTTTGCTAGAGCTTTTCCAATGTCAAGTACTTTTTCCTTAGACCATGAGATCGTGCAACTCCCGGATACCGTAGGAGTGCTTTGGGTGTGCCAAACATCACAACGTAACTGGGTGACTATAAAGGTGCACTACGGGTATCTCCGAAAGTGTCTGTTGGGTTGGCACGGATCGAGACTGGGATTTGTCTCTCCGTGTGACGGAGAGGTATCTCTGGGCCCACTCGGTAATGCATCATCATAATGAGCTCAATGTGACTAAGGCGTTAGTCATGGGATCATGCATTGCAGTACGAGTAAAGAGACTTGCCGGTAACGAGATTGAACAAGGTATTGGGATACCGACGATCGAATCTCGGGCAAGTAACTTACCGATTGACAAAGGGAATTGCATACGGGATTGATTGAATCCTCGACATCGTGGTTCATCCGATGAGATCATCGTGGAACATGTGGGAGCCAACATGGGTATCCAGATCCCGCTGTTGGTTATTGACCGGAGAGGCGTCTCGGTCATGTCTGCATGTCTCCCGAACCCGTAGGGTCTACACACTTAAGGTTCGGTGACGCTAGGGTTGTAGAGATATGTGTATGCGGAAACCCGAAAGTTGTTCGGAGTCCCGGATGAGATCCCGGACGTCACGAGGAGTTCCGGATTGGTCCAGAGGTGAAGAATTATATATAGGAAGTCAAGTTTCGGCCACCGGGAAAGTTTTGGGGGTTATCGGTATTGTATCGGGACCACCGGCGGGGTCCCGGGGGTCCACCGGGTGGGTCCACCTATCCCGGAGGGCCCCGTGGGCTGAAGTGGGAAGGGAACCAGCCCCTAGTGGGCTGGGCGCCCCCCCATGCGCCTAGGGTTGGGAACCCTAGGGTGGGGGGGCTTCTCACTTGCCTTGGGGGGCAAGGCACCCCCCTGGCCGCCGCCCCCCACCCTAGATGGGTTTGGCCGGCGGCCCCCCTCCCAAGGGGGCCTATATAAAGGGGGGGGGGAGGGAGGGCAGCAAGAACACAGCCTTGGGCGCCTCCCTCCTCCCCTGCAACACCTCTCTCTCGTATAAGCTGGGCGAAGCCCTGCCGGCATCCGGCTACATCCACCACCACGCCGTCGTGCTGCTGGATCTCCATCAACCTCTCCTTCCCTTTGCTGGATCAAGAAGGAGGAGATGTCGCTGCACCGTACGTGTGTTGAACGCGGAGGTGCCGTCCGTTCGGCACTCGGTCATCGGTGATTTGAATCACGACGAGTACGACTCCGTCATCCACGTTCATTGGAACGCTTCCGCTCGCGATCTACAAGGGTATGTAGATGCACTCCTTTCCCCTCGTTGCAAGTACACTCCATAGATGCATCTTGGTGAGCGTAGGAAAATTTTAAAATTATGCTACGATTCCCAACAGAGGGTCGCCGAGGGTTCGAGGGTCGAGGGGTCGTCGTATGTCATCGTTGTCGATATATATAACCCCCTCTCGACCATGATAACTTATACCACGGGAGCACCCCCCGGCCCTCTCGCTCGACCAAAACTCTCGAGGACACCCAAACCCTAGAAAAAATGCTGTCGGTCTCCTACCCCCTCCCGCCGCGCCCCTACCCGACAAACTCTCTCGAGGCCACCCAAATTTACCAAGTTAAAAGAGCGTTGTCGTCAAGGCCACCCCAAACCCTTGAAGCATTGTCGAGGCCACCCCAAACCCTTGAAGCATTGCTGAGGCCACTCCAAACCCTAGAGAAGCAGCGTCGAGGCCACTAATATGATTCCTTATTGTGATTAGCTAGCTAGTTCTACGTTTGCCACTAATATATCCATCTGTCATGTTTGAATAATAATTGCCATGTTGTAAATATTTGCAGAAACTATGGAGCACCCCCGAGACGAAGCAACAGAAGCGGTGTTGGGGGACATAATCGCACAAGGAAGTGATGCCGTCTTGTCGTTTCTCAACGACACTGATGGTCTTGAAGGACAGGGTGAAGAAGCAGGCTATGATTATGATGGCTCCGGTGACCCAATGCCGGTGCAAGAAGGAGACCGTGATGACGGCTCCGGTGACCCAATGCCGGTGCAAGAAGGAGACCGTGATGACGGCTCCGGTGACCGAACCGAGTCCGGCCAGGTATATATATTAGTTAAGCCTGTGCTGACTAGCTAATTGATGCATTCATTGTTTTGGTATGTACACATATTAATTAACTCTCATCTTTCTTCTTTTTTCTAGCCCTCCGGATCGAGCACAACTTCGGTCAAGAGACGAGGCCCGAAGAAAAAGTTACACTCGAATGAAAGGTTTGAGATCACAACAATCACGCGCGATGGCATGCCGATTGAACCCATCCGGACAAAGGAAGCATTTGCTGCTCAGTGCGGGGTTCTTGTTAGGGACAAGATCCCGATCAGTATCCACCAATGGTTAAAGCCTAAGAAGGAAGACCCTGAGGTGTCTTATGTCGACGATATGCAGAAAGATGATCTTTGGACCGCGCTGAAGGCAAATTTCACCCTACCGCCAGAGGAGGATCCGGAGAAGCCAGTTAAAGAGCAATTGATCAAGTCTCATGCTCTTAAGAAGATGGCAGAACTATTCAGGAGGTGGAAGAATGAGCTGAAAACATGGTTTGTCGACAAACAAAAGACACTAGAATTCACCGGCCGGTATGAGAAGATGAGAGATCACTGGCCCGCATTTGTGGCCCACAAGACATCGGACAAGAGTAAGAAGATGTCAGCGACAAACAAGAAAAATGCTGCAAAGAAGAAGCATCACCATCGCATGGGGTCAGGTGGCTACCTCAAATCCCGGCCGTTGTGGGCCAAGGCTGAGAATGACCTGGTTGATAAAGGGGCCGAACCAGAGACATTGAACTGGCCAGACCGTTGCCGGACTTGGTTCTTCGGGGTTGGCGGAACCTTGGACCCTGTATCTGGGAAGTGCGTTTGGACAAACGAGCAACTGCGAATACCCGTCATGAGGCTTCATGAGTATATCGAGGGAGCGCAGCAAGGGACGTTCGTTCCAGACAGAGAGAACGACGAGCTCACAATGTCCCTCGGGAATCCTGAGCACCCTGGACGGACACGAGGCACGCCAGGCTCCGTTTCGTGGAAGGCTGGGTTTCCGGACGCAGGCGGTTACAAATGCCAGGAGAGGAGGAAGAAAGTGGAGCATACCCAACTGCAGGCGCTGCACGCAAGGGTACAAGCAATAGAGGAACGAGAAGCAAATCGCAGCAAACGACCTGCCAAAGCTTCCCCCGAAGCTACCCCGCCATCTCAGCGGAGAAGCAGCGTGGCTTCCACCAAGCTGCTTCAGCAGGAGCCTGTCTTCACTGCTCCTGCTAGCTACCCTGTGGATGCTATCACGGAGTCTCAACATTGCCACCTTATGATGCAATGGATGAAATTGAAAGTCAAGGCGGCTGTTGGCTCTGTTGCACCTCCTGAACCTGGCGCAACCTATCACTGCCGGCCGATTCCAGAAGGATATGCTAGGGTGATGGTGGATGAAATAACGGACGGATTTGAGCACCTCGAGCTTGACCACCCTACGGGTGAAGGGGAGACTCGGCTGGGTTCTTCTCTGAAGACTCCATGCCTATGGAGGAAGGAGCTCATCAACCTTCCGAACTGGACGCCTTCGCCTCCTCCTCCTCCGGCGAGTCAGGGCACTCCGCCTCCTCCTCCGGCGAGTGATCAGGGCACTCAGCCTCCTTCTCCGGCGCGTGGCGGCACTCCGCCTCCTTCTCCGCCTGCGCCAGCGCGCCCGAGCAGCCAGCCTCCTCCTTCTCCGCCTCATCAGCAAGGGCGGAAGAGACCCGCCGCCGCTCCGGCTGCTCCCGCGCGTTGTAGTCCTTCTCCTCCGCCTCGTAAGAAAGGAAAGAAGACAGCCGCAGCCGCTCCGTCTGCTCTGGCGTCTAGCAGTACAGCCAGAGGCGGGAGGCAATACAGATTCGGTCCTTCTCTGAAGACTCCAGAGAAGTTACCATACGAGAGGTCCCTGGAGGAAAACACGAAGATCGTGCGAGCCGAAGTGACGAACTTCTTTGAAGGGGTGAAAGCAAAGAAACATCCACCTCCGGAGGAGAAGTGTAACACCCTGAGAATCATGCTACAGTCACCCCCTGTGATTAAGCTAATCATGTTGCTAAACAGGGCTTGATCACATTTGAACCACACCCTTGTCAAACTCCTAGTTCAAACTTCAATTAAATTTAAAAGTGGAAAATAAAAGTTTTCAAAAATTCAAACAAAAATGTTCAGTGGGTGCTAAATAATACACTGGTAATTATGGTGGAGGAAACACATTTTTATAAAATGTCTAAATACTTTTAAATGAAATAAAACAGAAAAGGAAATAAACAAATAAAAAGAAAACAGAAAACAGAACACAGAAAGAAAAAAAGAAGAAGAGGAAAAGCCCTTTCCCCCCCACTGGACCCGTGGCCCGTCTGGACCAAACCCGGCCCAAACTGGGCCGCCACCCGCGCCCCGACCCCGGCCCAGCCCACCTCTCCTCCCTCGCCCCTTCCCTGTTCCCCCGACCGGGTCGGAACAGGGGCGCGCTGCCGCCCGACCACCTCGCCGGCACCGACGCCGGAGAGGATAAGGGCGCCAGCCCCCGCGCCTCCTCGGGTCTCTCTCCCACTCACCCCCGCTCTCTCTCTCGGCCCCCGCGCCTCCCTCTTCCCTCCCCCGGATCCGCGCCGCTCTCCTCATCCCCACGCCCGACGCGCACGCCGCCGTTCCCGTCGTTCACGCGGCCACCGTGCCCCAATCGCCACCTCGCCGTGTCGTACGACGTCGCCGCCCTCGACTACACCCCCTCCGCCTCTCCGTCGAAGCTCGGAGCCACTACAACGACCTCCCCGAGCTCGCCTTCATCTTCGGACGCCGATGGCCCCCTTCTTCCCCGGCGACGACCTGCTGCTACTAAGCACCCACGGGCCTTTCTTGCGCCACGCGGTGAGCTCCTCTACCTCCTCCCCCTCTCCGCTAGCTCGCCCGCGCTCCGTAGCTGCTCCCCCACGTGCGCCCGAACGCCGCGCCGCGAAGCTCGCCGCCGGCGGGTCTCCGGTGACCAAATGGTCACGGGGTCAAGCCCGTTGCACTCCCCGCCGTATGTAGATGCCCCCCAGCCCCTCCGTTTTCTCGATAGCTCGCCGTAGCTGTGCCTCCGTCGGGCACCCGTAGCACCTCGCCGCCGGCGAGCTCGTAGCGGTCGTCCCCGGCCGTTCCAGCCCCTCCGACCACCGCCGTTGGACGCGCGACGCCGAGCCGCGTCGAGCGCGCCCAGCCACGCCCCCGGAGACCCCCTGTACGCGAAACCCGTAACCTTCCCGAGTCGCGCCGCCATGCGTTTGGCCGCCGGCGTTACTCCGGCGCCGGCCGCCGACGTGGCTGGCCTGGGGCCACCCCCAGTGCCCCTGCCAGTGGCCCCCACGGGCCCCAGTTGACTGGGTTGACCCAGTCAACTGCTGACTGGGCAGGACCAGTCACTGACATGCGGGCCCCGCCGCAAAAATTAAAAAAGAAAAGAAAAAGAAAATGTTTTATAAATAAAAATAATTAGTTTAAATAATCTCTCACTGACAGGTGGGCCCAGTAGTTAATTAGCTAAAAAACTAATTAGTTAATCCTCTGTTAACCCACTGTCTATGACAGGTGGGTCCCCCGTGTCAGTTTGACCAGTCAACCCGGACTGTTGACCGCTGACGTCACTCATACGTCATGCTGACGTCATATCCCTTTTTCTGTTAATTAAATAATTCCATAAATTCAAATAAACTTTGAAAATTCATATCTTTTAAACCGTAACTCGGATGAAAATGTTTTCTATATGAAAGTTGCTCAGAACGACGAGACGAATCCGAATACGCAGTCCGTTCATCCACCACACCTCCCTAACCTATCGAACTAGCAACTTTCCCCCTCCGGTCCGTCTGTCCGAAAACGCGAGACATCGGGGATACCTCCCGGATGTCCCCCCCCCTTCACCGGTACCACCTACTGTCGCGTTAGGACACACCTAGCACCGCTCATTGTCATGTCACGCATCGTCATGCTTATGTTTGCATTGTATTTACTGTTTCTTCCCCCTCTTCTCTCCGGTAGACTACGAGACCGACACTGCTGCTGCCCAGTTCGACTACGGAGTCGACGACCCCTCCTACTTGCCAGAGCAACCAGGCAAGCCCCCCCCTTGATCACCAGATATCGCCTATTCTTCTCTATACTGCTTGCATTAGAGTAGTGTAGCATGTTACTACTTTTCGATATCCTATCCTGATGCATAGCCTATCCTTGCTACTACTGTTGTTACCTTTACCTGCAATCCTACATGCTTAGTCTAGGATGCTAGATTTCCATCAGTGGCCCTACATTCTTGTCCGTCTGCTGTGCTATTCTATCGGGCCGTGATCACCTGGGCGGTGATCACGGGTATATACTTATATACTATATACATGACACATGTGATGACTAAAGTCGGGTCGGCTCGTAGGAGTACCCGCAAGTGGATCTTTGTGGCGGAGCGACAGGGCAGGTTGAGACCGCCTAGGTGAGAGGTGGGCCTGGCCCTGGTCGGCGTTCGCGGTTACTTAACACGTTTAACGAGATCTTGGTATTTGATCTGAGTCTGGCCATTTGGTCTATACGCACTAGCCATCTACGCGGGAGTAGTTATGGGTATCCCGGCGTCGTGGTATCAGCCGAAGCCTTCTTGACGTCAGCGACTGAGTGGCGCGCGCCGGATTGGACTGGAACGCCACTAGGCTAGGTCTGCTTCCGGCCGCGTACGCAACGTGCAGGTGTGCATAGGGCGATGGGCCCAGACCTCTGCGCGCATAGGGTTAGACCGGCGTGCTGACCTCTCTGTTGTGCTTAGGTGGGGCTGCGACGTGTTGATCTTACGAGGCCGGGCATGACCCAGGAAAGTGTGTCCGGCCAAATGGGATCGAGCGTGTTGGGTTATGTGGTGCACCCCTGCAGGGAAGTTTATCTATTCGAATAGCCGTGTCCCTCGGTAAAAGGACGAACCGGAGTTGTACCTTGAGCTTATGACAACTAGAACTGGATACTGAATAAAATACACCCTTCCAAGTGCCAGATACAACCCGGTGATCGCTCTCTAACAGGGCGACGAGGAGGGGATTGCCGGGTAGGATTATGCTATGCGATGCTACTTGGAGGACTTCAATCTACTCTCTTCTACATGCTGCAAGATGGAGATGTCCAGAAGTGTAGTCTTCGACAGGACTAGCTATCCCCCTCTTATTCTGGCATTCTGCAGTTCAGTCCACTGATATGCCCCTTAACACATATACCCATGCATATGTAGTGTAGCTCCTTGCTTGCGAGTACTTTGGATGAGTACTCACGGTTGCTTTTCTCCCTCTTTTCCCCTTTCTATACCGGATTGTCGCAACCAGATGTTGGAGTCCAGGAGCCAGACGCCACCGTCGACGACGACACCTACGACACTGGAGGTGCCTACTACTACGTGCAGGCCGCTGACGACGACCAGGAGTAGTTGGAGGTCCCAGGCAGGAGGCCTTGCCTTTTCGATCGTTGCTATTTTGTGCTAGCCTTCTTAAGGCAAACTTGTTTAACTTATGTCTGTACTCAGATATTGTTGCTTCCGCTGACTCGTCTATGATCGAGCACTTGTATTCGAGCCCTCGAGGCCCCTGGCTTGTATTATGATGCTTGTATGACTTATTTATGTTGTAGAGTTGTGTTGTGATATCTTCCCGTGAGTCCCTGATCGTGATCGTACACATTTGCGTGCATGATTAGTGTACGGTCAAATCGGGGGCGTCACAAGTTGGTATCAGAGCCGACTGCCTGTAGGAACCCCCCTTCCACACTCCTTGGCCGAAGTCGAGTCTAGACATTGCAAAACTTTTACTAACATGGCTGTGCGGCTTACGGGCCCACGTCGCCATTGGGTGGTACTAGGATCTTTTACTCCTCGACCTTTACTCTGGGACTCTGAACTCTCTTCTACTCGGGTTAAACGAATTTACTAACTCTAACACTAGGATCCCGTGACCGCGTTCACCCCAAAGATGGATAAACCATAGATGTTTCTCAGAATAGTATTTTGAACAATTCACACACTGTCATTTGACTCCTTTGAAACGTCTTTGCTTTCAGATGGAACCCACGAGGCAGGTTGTTCGCCACACGATGGCCATTGGTGCCTCGGGATCACCTGCGGTGCTAGCTGAGATGATGACCTATCTGGGTTATCGCTGGCACCCTGAGTACACCGTCTACGAGGAGTACCAGGACTTTAACCAGGAGCAGTACCGTGCCATCGTCCACCTCTACTCTCGGGAGTACGACTCCACTACTGTGCTGCACACGGCACATGGTGTTGGTGTGACCATCGAAATGGCTGTCCACGATGCTGCCTATGCTGCTCTGACATGTCTTCGTGGAGAGTATCGGGAGTTGGACACCTCCCCTTTCAGGCACATTGCTATCGCCTCTGATGTTGGTGCGGAGGGATACTATACTGCTGCCTACTCCACTGTCACCCGAGAGCCCTTCTACCATCAGCACCTGGTTCTGCATGCTGATGGGCTGGATCGAGCTAACCGAGCTCTTCGCCACGAGATGTACACCACCCGTCAGCACCTTTACCGTGCTCTGACGCTGCTGCACCCCTTTGTCCGATCTGGACAGGTACCGCGTTCTGCGATCTACCCAGCCAGGACCGTGATGCCCAACGGTGTTGGTTGGCCAGAGGTGGGAGGCTACTCTCCCGCACTTGGCCCTCTTCTGCCACCTGAGCGTCGGGCTCTACACCTGAGTATCCGCGGGCCCCAGTCTGCTGACGTGGAGGGCTATCCGTTGCCTCACTACCAGCTGTCGGGCTACGATTACCTCCACAGTACCTCTTGGGACTGATGTAGACTTGATTGTAGTATTAGTTGCAGTCGCCGCGAGCCTGTGTGCCGCCTATGATGTTTTAGTCCTTGTACTGAACTCTATGTACTGAACTCTATGCATGACCCCTTTTGTAAGTTATGCCGACTACTATGTAGTAGCTATCGTGCTCCTTTCATTATGCATGTTTCATCATGAATGATTCTTGTCATTGCAAATTTCTCAATGCTGAACTACCCCTGTTATATATTAGCAGGATGGTTAGACCAGGTGGTCGTGGTCGTGGTGGCGATGCCCCACCACCACCTGAGTACATGGACTGGTATGATCCAACAGCTTGAACTGAACCGCCAGTTCATGGAAAATATGATGGCTCAGTTTCCTCGCCCCAATATGAACCAGCAGCCAGCCCAAGTGACTCTTCAAGATTTCATACGCCTCAACCCAACCATCTACCGCAGCTCAACTCAGCCTCTGGATGCTGATGACTGGCTCCGTGACATCACCTATGAGTTGGAGTCTGCTGATGTAGCCCCTGCCAGCTATGTCAACTTTGCTTCCTTCTTTCTGAAGGGACCCGCAGCTCAATGGTGGGACAGCCACAGGCGTACTCTGCCAGCTGGAACAATCATCACCTGGCCAGACTTCCAAGCAGCTTTCCGTGCCCGCTTCATTCCTCAGGGAGTCATGGACCGGAAGAAGCGTGAGTTCCGCAACCTCACCCAAGGCAACAAATCTGTCGAAGCTTATCAGCGGGAGTTTCTGGACTTGTCCCGCTATGCTGAAGAAGACATTGCAACTGATGCACGCAGACAGGAGAAGTTCCGTGATGGCCTTCAAGCTGACATCAAGCTCGCACTTCTAGTGCATGACTTTGCTGATTTCGCCACCTTGGTGAACAAGGCCATCAATGTCGAAACTGGTCTGCAGGAATACCAGAGCTCTCACAGGCGCAACCGTGACACGGGCTCATCTTCGGGCCCGCCCTCACAGAAGCGTAAGATATGGATCCCGAACAGCATGTACCGTCCAAATGCATCTGCCCCAAGGCAGACCTATGCTGCCCCTCGTCTGCCTACACCACCGTCCAGGCAGTCAAGACTTCCAGCTCCACCATCCCAAGCTCCTGTTCCCACTCCGAATAATGGCTTGTGCTTCAGGTGTGGTCAACCAGGACACCGTGCTAAAGAATGCAACCAGAACCAGAATCAACTGGCCCTTCCAGCAACTGGCCGTGGTAACAATCAGCCCCGCAACAACAATGCTAAGTCTTATGGTCGTGCTCATGCCAACCACGTTGATCTCAACGAAGCTCAAGACCAGCCTGCTACTGTGATGGGTACACTCCTCGTAAATTCAGTACCAGCATCCGTTTTATTTGATACAGGTGCATCGCATTCATTCATGTCAGAAGATTTTGCATACAAGCACGACGTTAAATGTGAGGAGATGAACACCTCTGTATTGGTCAAAACCCCCGTGGGACAGTGTCAAACCTCCTTGGTTGGCATCGATGTCCCCGTGGAAATCGAAGGGCTGGAATTCTATGCCTCTCCCATTATCCTGAAGACGTCTAACATCGACCTCATTTTGGGTATGGATTGGTTGAAAGCGCATACTGCTTCTATAGTTTGCGCCACTAAAACCGTCCATCTGCTACACCCTTCAGATGAAATAGTTGCTTACCAAGCTAATCTGGTGCAAAATGCCGAGGCAAGGCTCTATGCATTGAATGCATTGAACGCTGCACCACTCGAGGGCATTGAAAACATTCCCGTCGTGCGTGAATTCCTCGACGTCTTCCCTGAAGAACTTCCAGGGATTCCCCCTGCTAGAGCTGTCGAATTCATCATCGACTTGAAACCAGGCACCACTCCTATAGCCAAGCGACCCTACAAAATGCCGCCGCATGAACTCCTTGAGCTTAAGGAGGAAATCGACAAATCTCTTCGCAAAGGATTCATTCGCCCAAGTTGCTCTCCTTGGGGAGCACCTTCTCTCTTTGTCAAGAAGAAGGATGGGACAAACCGGTTAGTTCAAGACTACCGTCCTATAAACCAAGCTACCATTCAGAATAAATACCCTCTTCCTCGGATCAATGATCTGTATGATCAACTGGCGGGTTCGTCAGTGTTCTCTAAGCTCGACTTGAGGTTGGGCTACCACCAGATCCGTGTTCGCGAAGAGGATATCCCAAAGACCGCCTTCGTGACTCGCTATGGTTCATACGAGTACACCGTCATGTCTTTCGGTTTAACCAATGCTCCAGCCACCTTCTCTCGTCTGATGAACTACATATTCATGGATTACCTCGACAAGTTCGTCGTGGTTTATCTGGATGATATCCTGATATTTTCCAAGAACGAAGAAGAACATGCTGAACATCTTCGACTTGTGCTGGAAAAGCTACGAGAACATCAACTATATGCCAAGTTCTCTAAATGTGAATTCTGGCTACCCGAAGTAACCTATCTGGGGCATGTCATCTCTAAGGATGGTATTGCCGTCAACCCCGAGCGAGTTCAGGCTATTCTTGATTGGACTCCTCCCAAGAACGTTAAGCAAGTCAGAAGTTTTCTCGGTCTCGCCAGCTATTGCCGTCGATTTGTCGAGAACTTCTCCAAGATCGCCAGGCCTCTGACTAACCTGTTGCATAAGGGCGTCAAGTTCCAATGGACAGACAAATGTCAGGAAAGTTTCCAGGCACTCAAAGACAAGTTGACTTCTGCCCCAGTTCTAGCTCCACCTGATACTAAGAAGGACTTCGTCATTTACTGCGACGCTTCCCGTCAAGGATTAGGCTGTGTCCTAATGCAAGACCGCAAAGTGATTGCTTATGCCTCTCGACAATTGCGCCCTCACGAAGAGAACTACCCAGTTCACGACCTCGAACTTGCTGCTGTCATTCATGCGCTGAAGCAGTGGCGACATTACCTTCTCGGTAATCGTTGCGAGATCTTCACTGACCACCAAAGTCTGAAGTATCTGTTTACTCAGCCAGATCTGAACCTCCGTCAGCAGAGATGGATGGAGCTCGTTGCAGACTTTGACTTGGGTATTTCCTATACTCCAGGCAAGGCTAATGTAATGGCTGATGCCTTGAGCCGCAAGTCTTACTGCAACCACCTCCAGGTTCATAAAGTTCAGCCCTCGCTTGTTGAAGAATTCAGGAAGCTGAACCTCCATATTGTTCCTCCGGGTGCACTCGCTCCCCCTCCTAAAGAATTTGGCAAGGTGAACCTCCACGTTGTTACCCAGGGTTCCCTCAATACCCTAGTTGCTAAACCAGATCTCGAGGACAGCATCAAAAGGCTACAGAGGTATGACTCTGAAGCCCACAAGATTAAGCGCTACCTCGCAGAAGGAAAGCCCTCATTCTTCACCATTTCTGAAGATGGCACCCTATACTTCAAGGGCCGCCTAGTGGTGCCATGTGCAGAGAAAAACCTGGATATGACACAGGAAGTTATGAAAGAAGCTCATGATACGCCTCTAAGTATCCATCCTGGTAGTACAAAGATGTACCAAGATATCCGTCAGAGATTCTGGTGGACTAATATGAAGCAAGACATTGCTCGTTATGTTGCTGAGTGTGACGTTTGCCGTCGTATCAAAGCAGAACATCAAAGGCCTGCTGGAACTCTGCAACCTATCTCTATTCCTGAATGGAAATGGGACCATGTTGAGATGGACTTCGTCACTGGATTTCCCAAATCGCAGAAAGGTAATGATGCTATTCTTGTCATCATTGACCGGCTTTCCAAAGTTGCACATTTCCTGGCAGTCAAAGAAACGATCACTGCTAGCCAGTTGGCAACGCTCTATATGTCCAGGATTGTTTCACTCCACGGTATTCCATTGGTTATCAGTTCAGACCGTGGTAGCTTATTCACTTCAAGATTCTGGGCAAGTTTCCAAGAAGCAATGGGAACTCATCTGTCATTCAGTACTGCGTTTCATCCTCAATCGCAAGGACAAGTTGAACGCGTCAATCAAGTTCTCGAAGACATGCTTCGAGCTTGCGTTATTTCCTTCGGCAAGAAATGGGAGGAATCTCTCCCGTATGCTGAGTTCTCCTATAATAATAGCTATCAAGCTAGTCTGAAGATGGCCCCCTTCGAAGTGTTATATGGACGAAAGTGCCGAACCCCTCTGAACTGGTCAGAAACTGGGGAACGTCCACTCTTCGGTCCGGATATTATCCAAGATGCCGAAGAACAAGTCCGCATTATTCGCGAGAATCTCAAGACTGCTCAGTCACGTCAGAAGAGTCAGTATGACCGTCATCATAAAGACATGGTCTATCAACCTGGCGAAAAGGCTTATCTTCGAGTCACACCTATGAAGGGTGCTCACCGCTTCGGGATCAAGGGCAAACTAGCTCCTCGCTATATTGGCCCATTCACTATTCTCGAAAGGCGTGGAAAAGTGGCATACCAACTGGAACTACCGCCGAACCTTTCTCAGGTTCACGATGTGTTCCATGTGTCACAGCTCCGCCGTTGCTTCAAGGATCCAATCCGAGCTGTGGATCATGAAGTGCTCGAATTGCAGCAAGACCTCTCCTATAAGGAGCATCCGGTCCGCATTCTCGACCAAGCTGAACGCCGCACACGTCAGAAGGCGATCAAGTTTCTCAAAGTCCAGTGGTCGCACCATTCTGAAGATGAGGCCACTTGGGAACGAGAGGATCGTCTGCGCGAAGAATACCCCGCACTGTTTCCTTCTACCTCCTAAATCTCGGGACGAGATTTCTTGTAGTGGAGGAGATTTGTAACACCCTGAGAATCATGCTACAGTAACCCCCTGTGATTAAGCTAATCATGTTGCTAAACAGGGCTTGATCACATTTGAACCACACCCTTGTCAAACTCCTAGTTCAAACTTCAATTAAATTAAAGTGGAAAATAAAAGTTTTCAAAAATTCAAACAAAAATGTTCAGTGGGTGCTAAATATTACACTGGTAATTATGGTGGAGGAAACACATTTTTATAAAATGTCTAAATACTTTTAAATGAAATAAAACAGAAAAGGAAATAACCAAATAAAAAGAAAACAGAAAACAGAACACAGAAAGAAAAAAAAAGAGGAAAAGCCCTTCCCCCCCACTGGACCCGTGGCCCGTCTGGACCGAACCCCGCCCAAACTGGGCCGCCACCCGCGCCCCGACCCCGGCCCAGCCCACCTCTCCTCCCTCGCCCCTTTCCTGTTCCCCCGACCGGGTCGGAACAGGGGCGCGCTGCCGCCCGACCACCTCGCCGGCACCGACGCCGGAGAGGATAAGGGCGCCAGCCCCCGCTCCTCCTCGGGCCTCTCTCCCACTCACCCCTGCTCTCTCTCTCGGCCCCCGCGCCTCCCTCTTCCCTCCCCCGGATCCGCGCCGCTCTCCTCTTCCCCACGCCCGACGCGCTCGCCGCCGTTCCCGTCGTTCACGCGGCCACCGTGCCCCAATCGCCACCTCGCCGTGTCGTACGACGTCGCCGCCCTCGACTACACCCCCTCCGCCTCTCCGTCGAAGCTCGGAGCCACTACAACGACCTCCCCGAGCTCGCCTTCATCTTCGGACGCCGACGGCCCCCTTCTTCCCCGGCGACGACCTGCTGCTACTAAGCACCCACGGGCCTTTCTTGCGCCACGCGGTGAGCTCCTCTACCTCCTCCCCCTCTCCGCTAGCTCGCCCGCGCTCCGTAGCTGCTCCCCCACGCGCGCCCGAACGCCGCGCCGCGGAGCTCGCCGCCGGCGGGTCTCCGGTGACCAAATGGTCACGGGGTCAAGCCCGTTGCACTCCCCGCCGTTTGTAGATGCCCCCCAGCCCCTCCGCTTTCTCGATAGCTCGCCGTAGCTGTGTTCCGTCGGGCACCCGTAGCACCTCGCCGCCGGCGAGCTCGTAGCGGTCGTCCCCGGCCGTTCCAGCCCCTCCGACCACCGCCGTTGGACGCGCGACGTCGAGCCGCGTCGAACGCGCCCAGCCACGCCTCCGGAGACCCCCTGTACGCGAAACCCGTACCCCTCCCGAGCCGCGCCGCCGTGCGTCTGGTCGCCGGCGTTGCTCCGGCGCCGGCCGCCGACGTGGCACACCTGGGGCCACCCCCTGGGTCACTGCCAGTGGCCCCCACGGGCCCCAGTTGACTGGGTTGACCCAGTCAACTGCTGACTGGGCAGGCCCAGTCACTGACATGCGGGCCCCGCCGCAAAAATTAAAAAAAGAAAAGAAAAAGAAAATGTTTTATAAATAAAAATAATTAGTTTAATTAATCTCTCACTGACAGGTGGGCCCAGTAGTTAATTAACTAAAAAACTAATTAGTTTAATCCTCTGTTAACCCACTGTCTATGACAGGTGGGTCCCCCGTGTCAGTTTGACCAGTCAACCCGGACTGTTGACCGCTGACGTCACTCATACGTCATGCTGACGTCATATCCCTTTTTTTGTTAATTAAATAATTCCAGAAATTCAAATAAACTTTGAAAATTCATATCTTTTAAACCGTAACTCGGATGAAAATGTTTTCTATATGAAAGTTGCTCAGAACGACGAGACGAATCCGAATACGCAGTCCGTTCGTCCACCACACCTCCCTAACCTATCGAACTAGCAACTTTCCCCCTCCGGTCCGTCTGTCCGAAAACGCGAAACATCGGGAATACCTCCCGGATGTTCCCCCCCTTCACCGTTACCACCTACTGTCGCGTTAGGACACCCCTAGCACCGCTCATTGTCATGTCACGCATCGTCATGCTTATGTTTGCATTGTATTTACTGTTTCTTCCCCCTCTTCTCTCCGGTAGACTACGAGACCGACACTGCTGCTGCCCAGTTCGACTACGGAGTCGACGACCCCTCCTACTTGCCAGAGCAACCAGGCAAGCCCCCCCCTTGATCACCAGATATCGCCTACTCTACTCTCTACTACTTGCATTAGAGTAGTGTAGCATGTTACTACTTTCGATATCCTATTCTGATGCATAGCCTATCCTTGCTACTACTGTTGATACCTTTACCTGCAATCCTACATGCTTAGTCTAGGATGCTAGATTTCCATCAGTGGCCCTACATTCTTGTCCGTCTGCTGTGCTATACTATCGGGCCGTGATCACCTGGGCGGTGATCACGGGCATATACTTATATACTATATACATGACACATGTGATGACTAAAGTCGGGTCGGCTCGTAGGAGTACCCGCAAGTGGATCTTTGTGGCGGAGCGACAGGGCAGGTTGAGACCGCCTAGGTGAGAGGTGGGCCTGGCCCTGGTCGGCGTTCGCGGATACTTAACACGCTTAACGAGATCTTGGTATTTGATCTGAGTCTGGCCATTTGGTCTATACGCACTAACCATCTACGTGGGAGTAGTTATGGGTATCCCGGCGTCGTGGTATCAGCCGAAGCCTTCTTGACGTCAGCGACTGAGTGGCGCGCGCCGGATTGGACTGGAACGCCACTAGGCTAGGTCTGCTTCCGGCCGCGTACGCAACGTGCAGGTGTGCATAGGGCGATGGGCCCAGACCCCTGCGCGCATAGGGTTAGACCGGCGTGCTGACCTCTCTGTTGAGCCTAGGTGGGGCTGCGACGTGTTGATCTTACGAGGCCGGGCATGACCCAGGAAAGTGTGTCCGGCCAATTGGGATCGAGCGTGTTGGGTTATGTGGTGCACCCCTGCAGGGAAGTTTATCTATTCGAATAGCCGTGTCCCTCGGTAAAAGGACGACCCGGAGTTGTACCTTGAGCTTATGACAACTAGAACTGGATACTGAATAAAATACACCCTTCCAAGTGCCAGATACAACCCGGTGATCGCTCTCTAACAGGGCGACGAGGAGGGGATTGCCGGGTAGGATTATGCTATGCGATGCTACTTGGAGGACTTCAATCTACTCTCTTCTACATGCTGCAAGATGGAGATGTCCAGAAGCGTAGTCTTCGACAGGACTAGCTATCCCCCTCTTATTCTGGCATTCTGCAGTTCAGTCCACTGATATGCCCCTTTACACATATACCCATGCATATGTAGTGTAGCTCCTTGCTTGCGAGTACTTTGGATGAGTACTCACGGTTGCTTTTCTCCCTCTTTTCCCCTTTCTATACCGGATTGTCGCAATCAGATGTGGAGTTCAGGAGCCAGACGCCACCGTCGACGACGACACCTACGACACTGGAGGTGCCTACTACTACGTGCAGGCCGTTGACGACGACCAGGAGTAGTTAGGAGGTCCCAGGCAGGAGGCCTTGCCTTTTCCATCGTTGCTACTTTTGTGCTAGCCTTCTTAAGGCAAACTTGATTAACTTATGTCTGTACTCAGATATTGTTGCTTCCGCTGACTCGTCTATGATCGAGCAATTGTATTCGAGCCCTCGAGGCCCCTGGCTTGTATTATGATGCTTGTATGACTTATTTATGTTGTAGAGTTGTGTTGTGATATCTTCCCGTGAGTCCCTGATCGTGATCGTACACATTTGCGTGCATGATTAGTGTACGGTCAAATCGGGGGCGTCACAAGAAGATAGATCCGGTGAAAGCGAAGCGTACTCTGGTTGCCCTGAAGAAACCATCAAAGTCTCCGCTGAAAGGCAACTATGAGCGCATTATTGAAAGGTCATTTATCGAAGCGAAGCGGTCGGAAAGTACTATCAGTGATCAAAGGTTAAAAGAACGACGAGCTGGGAAAAAAATTGCCCAGCTCGGAGAACAAGCAAACCAATCATGCCCCCCGCTCAAGGTGTCTAGCGATATCGTCGCTAATGATCCGAGGATGGTGCCCAGTTGTACCAATCTTGGAGATTACCTGCCCGACGATGTACATTATGATTTCTTGGAGGTGGACGAACACAGATACGAGTACGGGAAGCCTCTCGTCAAAGATGAAAGATCTCTAACAACGATGATGCGAAGATTCCATGATTGGTACATGAAAACCTGCAGAGAGTCTGGGGGGAGGAATATTTTGATGCTGAGAGTTAAAGAGGAGCATGACCTCGTTGGAATTGATCTGTTGAATGTTCCATTTGAGGAGTTCTTCCAGTTTTTCAATCAACATGCCCTCGATAAATTAACGGTCACTTGCTACTGTCTGTAAGTACTACTTCTGTCATTAAGTCTCTATATATAGGTCAGCTCTTTCATTGCATGTATTTATAATTATCCTCACTATATTATGCATATTGAAGATCGCCGAATTGAAGAAAAGACAAAATCGGTGACATTGGGTTCATTAACACAAATCTCATAGATGCATATAAGGTTGAATTTAAGGCCAGAGAGACCGAGGCCAACTTGCTACGATCGTTGGTAATAAATGAAAACAAAGATATAATACTCTTTCCTTACAACTTCAAGTGAGTGTTACTGTCTTGTGCATATTCGGTTTCCCTTATTAGTCCAGGTTATAGCTAGTAATGTAATTGATGAGTTATGCATGCGTGCGCAGCCTCCACTATATTCTCCTAGAGATTAAGCTTGAGAAGGGACTAGTAACCGTCTTAGACTCGAGACGAAAAGATCCCAAGGAGTATGCGGACATGACTGAAATGCTCGAGAAGTAAGTTAAATCGATCATTATCGCACCATATCGGCAACTTTGTTCATTTCCTGATATCAAGTAATTGTTTTCTTTGTCTGGCAGGGTTTGGACAAAATTCACCTCAAAAGCTCCGGGACCGCCGAAGAAGCTGCAATTTAAACACCCGAAAGTAAGTACTACTAGCATGTTCCGCGCATCTCCTAGTGATTCAAGCGCGCTCTAGTTTCATCAATACCATTTAGCATGCTTGCTTATCAGTTTGATTGACCTCTATTTCTTGTAAAGTGGTTGTGGCAGGAAGCCGGGAATAATTATTGTGGATACTATGTTTGCGAGTCCATCCGCCACACGACCTGTGAGCGGGGCTACTCTGACAAACAATATGAAGTGCGTAAATAATAATATTCACAATTATATTTTATTACCATCATTTGTGTTGAGTTTGATTTATTCATATATATGTATTGACCCCCTTCTTCAAATTAGATATTTCGGATGCGGGACGAACTCCTACCACCAGATCGTATGCGAGCAATTCAAGAGGAATTGGTGGCATTTTTTATTGACCACGTGATCGATAAAGACGGAGAATACCATGTGGACCCTGAGTTCATATATAATTAGGAGATTATATTGTAAGAGATCTTATATTGTATATATGTAGCCAGTAGCGTCGGATAGATATACGAAAACTTGTTGTTCGACCAATCTCTCAAAGAAGGAGAGGTCGATATCACTTCTCTCTGTATGCATATGTTCATGACGATCTTCTGTTTCCTTCATTTGCTTACTAGCTAGCGTGTCGAGTCCTCTCTATACGTATAGTACGTAGCGTCGACCAAGCACGGAGATAAGAGAGGACACTTCTCTCTATTAATTAGCTAGCTAACACAATATATGAAACACCTAAATTAACCCCCCAAAACCCCTAAACCACCCCCTTTAAAAAAAAACAAAAACCTCAGCTCCTGCCAGCTGCTGACGCGTGGACGCCTATTGGTCCCGGTTGGTGCCACCAACCAAGACCAAAGGGCCTCCTTCCTGGGCTCGCCGCACCGGCCACGTGGAGGCCCATCTGTCCCGGTTCGTGTAAGAACCAGGACTAAAGGCCTAGGGCTTTAGTAACGACCCTTTAGTCCCGGTTCGACAACCGGGACAAATGGCCCTTACGAACCGGGACAAATGGCCCTTTTTCTACTAGTGATGTGTGATGTAAGGAAGCATGATGAAATCAACATTACAAATATGTATTTTTAAGTTTTGGCTACAAACATGCAAATTTGCATCTCCAAGATGTTGTACTGTTTATATGTTATCACTCATTGAAGATCAAACTCCATGTATGATCAATGAACTTGAAATTTGTACAGCTCCACTTTCGTGTCTACATCTTTTAATAACTATATGTCTTGGTTTGATATTTTATATGGGCTTGGCCTGACAATCTTCGTAAATATGACTCCGTTTACCTTCTATTGGTCTATGGGGAACATCATATGCCTACAGTCATAGAAAGAAACTTCAGGAATATACATGAACACAAATTCTATCTATTGAGGTTAGTTGTGTCATTTGATTACTTTAGTTTTATGGTGAATTATTCGGTGATATTCAAAATTTAACTTTCATGTGAAACTAATCCATCATCCATGGAAAATTGGAGTGTGAAACCACATCAAATAAAAATAATAATTATGGATCATGTTTTGTGTTTACTGTTTCATGATTAAAAATGTAGAGAAATATCTAGCCCGTGCAGGTGCACGGGTTAACGACTAGTATATACTAGCTAATTTTCAGTACGTTGTACAGTTCCACCACATCTATAGTCAGATGAACTGAACGAAATAGCCCCTAAATACCACTACTACTATGGAGGGGCTTTGTACTACTTCCGGCAGCTTCTCCTTTGCCGAGCGCGCTCAGTAAGAGGAAGAGGAGGAGGAGCCTACCGCCGAGCTGGACAACTGCAATACGGTGCATGCCGCTGCTGCAACTTCAGCAACACTCACCTCAAACTCTCTCTGCCGCTCCAGACGACCCCTCCCGAAGTGGCCGGACTGCTCGTAGATCTCCTGATTCCTCGCCTCCGTGTCAGCGTGTGCTGCGGCCACGGCTGCGGTAAGGCTCTTTGCGTGCTCGACGAGGCGTTCCTCCTCCTCCCGCAGGAACTCGATGTAGCGCGCAAGGTCGCTGACGCACGTGCGGGCCTCCACCTCCGCCTCCCTCCTTCAGGCGGTGGTGGCGGAGCGGGTGATGATCCCGACGGTCGACGGTGGGCTGGCGGCCACGGCGGTCGATGATGGGGTTGCGGCCACGTCCACCACCTCCCGCCTTCGGGCCGCGGTGGGGGAGCGGGTGATGGCCACGGTGGCCGGCAGTGGGGTGGCGGTCACGACGGCCACCTCCCGCCTTCGGGCCGCGACGGTGGAGCGGGCGATGGCCCTGGCTTTCGACGGTGGTGTGGCGGCAACGGCGGCCGGCAACAGCTGCCGACGGGCAGCGGCGGCGGAGCGTGTGGTGGGTGTTCCGCACACACCCAACAGGGACGCCCCACACACTACACTATGTTGGGGACTGCGCCACCGCCGCGGTATAGCCTCCCAGCTGGAGCTGTCCTCTGACGACGGACCGCTGCCATTGGCGATTGTGGGAGAAGCAGACGATATAAGCTACAGGGAGGAAGGGGAAAATGCGACGCACGACTTGCCGGCCGTGAGGGTTTATATTGTAGGCTGGTAAGCATTGGGATTTTGGGGGATTTCACCGAGTCAGGCGGGAAGCTTGCGCGGGAACCTGCGCGGTTGCGCGGGAACGGGCTCACCGCCGTTTGGCCAAAAGAACGGCCCCGCGCACTGCTCAAGCTTGCGCTCGAAGTCATCTGCGGCAGCGGGGTGACAAGACGTGCGAGAGGAGGACGAAAGGACACGTACACATATGGTTAATAAAAAACGTTTGTGATTTAATTACCTACTATACCCCCGTCCTGGTTTATAAGTAGGATTTAACTAATAAAATACGAATGCATGCCACCAAAGATTATATCGTTGGATTCGTATTTGAACATAGTTTCCATAATTTTTGTAACATGCATTAACATTTTGTTGGTTAAATTTAAGGTTAAAATATGGCACGGAATATAAAGGGGGCTAACAGACCAAGACGGCGGTAGTAGCACACGGCCGCTCTCTACGGCGTATCACACACATCTTGTTAAGTTGAACCTTTTCTATTGTGTTGCCTAATCACACAGAGTTCATCCTAGTGAACTGTATGCCGTATATCGCACACACCCTCATCTGGCTGCCCGTTTATGTCGTTTTGCATCATCACAAACAGTTCTTCTTGATTAACCATTTGCCACTCATCCAATGGAGGGAAGCTTCTACATTCGCGGGGGACGTGGCATTGATCATTGGGCGGCAACAGTCGGTCATCCAAGTGCACAATAAAGGATGCAAAGAGGGATCCTACCAATAGCTCATCTAACAGAACTCCCAAGTTAACTGTGTTGAGGCTTGAGTAGTCATCAGATGGGTGACCGGATGGGAAGTGGGCTCGATGTTAAATTAACTGATTTGATGGATCACTGTAAACATTTAATTGCGTTGAATTTATATAGTGCTTCATCATATTAGTTGAATTAACCTTGAGGTCCTTGTTTTTTAATTTTTGACATTTTTTGTTTTTTGAACACATGTTGATTGGCTTGAAGAAGGTCTATCTCGTTACTTTTTGATAATTTTTGTTTTTTGAACACATGTTGATTGGCTTGAATGAAGGTCTATCCCGTTACTTTACGACATGTTTCCAAAACATGGACCTCGAGGTTAATTCAACTAATAGGACGGAGCACTATATACATTCAATGCAATCAAATGTTTTCCAAAAAAAGTGATATGATTTCTGTGAAACTTATAAGTCATGTACGTCAAATTAACCTCTGTGTACTTGTTCTCAAATTAACCTCCGGGCCTGTTTGCCGCATATCACACACATCTTGTAAGGTTGAACCGTCACTACTGCAGGATGCTGCTAACGCGACACTACGATCAGAGACCCTTCGACGAAACTGTGTGTGATGCCATAATCGCAAACGGTGGTGTAAAAAACCCGTCAAAAAAGGTGCAAAACATTTGCGATGGAGGATGCATCAAACAAGGTTCAGATTTTAGTTGCGTGTGCGATGCAGGGCATACGGTTTAGCTCAATTAACTGTTTGCAATGAGGAGGAACAAAAGAAACGGGCAGCCAGATGAAGGTGTGTGCGATACAGCATACGGTTCACTTGGATGAACTGTTTGTGATTAGGCAACACAAAAGAAACGTTCAGCCAGATCAAAGGTGTGTGCGATATACGACATGCGGTTCACTCGGATGAACTGTTTGCGTTGAGACATGAGAACAGAAACGGTTCAAATGAACAACATGTGTGTGATACGAGGCAAACAGGTCTGTAATCGGAAACGTGTGCGAAGACCGATAACAACACAAACGATTACTGCTAACAAGGCGTGTGTGTTGTGAGCAAACGATTGCTGGTATACAATTGTGAGTGATTGATGAAAACATCACTGACAGGTTCCATTGTTTAGTCCATGTGCGATGCGATTTTCTTTGTCCGCACAACATCTACGCTCTGTCTATAGAGAATCAACATATATACTTAAAAAGGTAGCATTGCATAACCAAATTAAGCATACAATTACACAAGTGACTACACACATAACATGTGCACACACCAAAGTAAGCAATTACATGCATGCCAAAGTAGGAGAAACAAGGATCTAATCATCTACTTATTGTTGCGACGACGCTTGCCATTGCTCTGCTTTCGGCTGGATCCCTGGCCGTTTTGGGGCAAGAGGCACTTCCTCATGTCAACGATCCGCCTGTACATGTCGTAGCTCGTGTACGCCTCCTTGGCCGCGTACATGACGTGAGCTTTGTCGAGTTCTCCATCCAGGACGAGTGCCAGGCACGCTTGTCCTTGTTGCACGAATCCTTCATGTCTCTGTAGTAGGGGTCGATGATGGCCTCGGCGAGGTGAACCAGTGAGTCCTTCTCATGCTCCTTGCTGCCCCAGATCTTGTATTGGCCCTGGATGTTGACAAGATTCTGGTAGGCGATGCCCGAATTCTCGAGCGCCTTTACATCGTTGGTGATGTCCATCGTAGCGAACATGTAGTGGGGGCTGTTGGCAAACCTGGCGAAACGCTCGCAAGGCCTTGTGGCCAGGCAGTAGTGGTAGACGAGGATGTGGTGGCTCACGCACATCTGGGCAACGGCGACCTTGGGACGAGACCCGGCACGAGCGTGGGTGTACTCGAGGTCGAACCTGACCACCTTGTACTTCTCCTCAGCAAGCAACAGCTCCATGATGTGGATGGAGTTCTCCACCCAGACCGGGTCGTTGGTGTACACCATCGAGAGGTCCATGAACCTTCTGTGGGTGTCCACCACGGCACGCATGGTGAACTGCTACTTGTCGTCGGCAGCCGCTCGGAGCGCCATTGGAGCCGCGCAGGATACGCTCTAAGAATTTCTCGTGGTGGGTGTGCTTCTTGCAATGGTGGGGCGCGATCGAAAGATTGGCCGCTATAATAAATGGGGGCCGGCCGGCCTGTAATCGTCACGTCTTGTCACGGCATTCATAGCGGAGGATTCCAGTGCACGCTTGACAACACCGCACCGCACGCGTGGGCTCGAAGAGGCGCCAAATGTATCGTCGGTGAGCCTATTCCCGCGCTACCGCGCTGTTTACCGCGCAAGCTTCCCGCCCGGCTAGTTTGGCCATGCGGCGGCTAGAAGAGGGACAAATCGTGGGCGTTTATTGGCAAAAAGCTTTGTAAAAATGAAGTGTGTGGAATGACTTCGGTCATAAGTTTACCCGTGGGTGATGAGGTCAAAGTTACACAGAAGGGTGATGATGGACACTCGAGTGCGATAATTAATTCTGCGCTCTACAGTGCACACGGTGGAAGAAACCAACTTTGTGCAATAATGTCGAAGATCACAGTCTTATTAGCTATACAGATCGTGTGCTGTGAGATCGACAAGGTAAACAGATTCGAGAATGGTTAATAAAATCTAAGACCATTGCATATTAAGGTCAAAATAGTGCTAGCAATATACGAGTCTCATACGATGCCATTTCAACGATTGTACCACAAATGCTCGAAATGTTACAAGGTTCAAATTCCAGAGTTATATGGCTCAAATTCGAAGATTACAAGGTTCAAACTGATATTAGAAATGAAATTCAGCTCATCAGCTACAAACGCTCGTGCTGATCCGCTGAACATGGATATCAGAGAGGTTCAAACTAATATCATCGCTTCTAAGTCTAGTTTCGAAACCTCACAATTTTTGCAAAGGGGTCAGCCACTGAGAAGTCATGTATGGGGTTGGCACGATGACTTCCGATTACTCTGCCATCTAAAGTTCCAAAATGAAATTCAGCATTTTTGGAGCCTACTCCATTCTGCCGCAGGCGCCAGCACTGATCAACAAACCATTCATTTTTGCGAAATAAATGTAGGGCAAACCTCATTTCCTTCAGCACCCTTGCTTTGAGAACAAAGAACCTGGCGAATATAATCTCCGATAAGGTCCCTCGGTAGGAGTTCAAAGTAATTTCTGAGAGATGCAGATCTAGGCATTCAACGTGATTGTTATATTGTATCACATTATCCACCACTAGGCCTAATCTTATCTGCAAAAGAAGAAAACGTGTTAGTGCCTACATGCAGTTTTGAACATTACTACATCCCTATTTGGTTTGCAGGATTTGTAAAATGCACTAACATGCCATCTTCGATCTGACATGATTAACATGCGCATTTGATTACATTCTAAAAAAATGTAGCCTTCCTCACAAGAGGTTGGAGTGGATGAAAAGTTCCCTAAGAAAACTAGTACAGATGAATCCAAAGGAGAAATGCTTATTGATTGTAACCATATGGATCAAGCAACCAATATGGGGGGGGGGACATGTATGTACTAAAATCCTCCAAAAGAACCTTCAGAAATCGTAGTACATTGTCATTGTAAACTTGGAAAAAGGTGTCACAAATTGAACTCCCTTATGGTTAACATTTAACAGGAAAGGAACATCACCTCGATATATAGCTTCTTTAGGCACGGAAAGAATCTCAGGAAACTGACAACTTGCTCCAGGTTGGGGCCGATAGATTCTAGTGCCAAGACCTTCACTATGCGCAGTTTCAGGGTCTAGCTTGTCGGAATCATTTTCTGAATGACAGACGAACAAACATCTTCAAAATTAGAAATAATGTTAATTTGTAGAAGGAGAGGTAGAAGGTGGCTGTTGTACCTGAACGGGTGTGGATCCAATAACAAGTTCGGAATATTTGTGAGACGAGTAGCCCACCACTATTTCTAGAAATGACATTGATTCTTGTTGGACCTTCTTGATCAACTACAAGTAATCTCTCAAGTGCAGGTGTGTCCTCAATGACCATACCGTGGTACACATCTTGTGATGTCTTCCTGCCGCACCAGCAACACACATAAATAGTCCGGAGAGTCATGGAGGTGATGTGGAAGGTACTCAACCCATTGATCGCCTGAAGACGAAGGTACTCGAGTGCAGTACAGCCATGGAGCAGGCGCTCCATGTCACCGTTTGAGAGGCAGACGGCGACAAGATCAAGGTGCTTCAGTCGTGGTAGAATAAGAGCGGGCGCGTCATTAAGGGGGGAAATGGCAGTTCCTGAACTTGGCAACGCGCAGCGTGGGCGCGAGGCGGAGTGCGGACATTGGCAGCGATTGCATATGTCCATCATCAAAAGTGAGCTCCTCGAGCTGATCTAGGGCGGGGGATCGGAACCAGTCGTCAAGCTTGGCTCGGTCCTTGCCGTTGGAACAGAACTTGCCCATTCTAAGGCCTTTGGTTGGGCCAAGGTGACTGCCGAGGATCTTGGAGAACGCATCCACGATTTTGTAGCCATGGCAGAGCTCGTGGGTGTCGATGAGGTCGAGAGGGCTGGAGTTCCATAGGGGGCACCACCGCTGGGAAAGGACGGTTGTCCACGCCGCATATTTGATTGGGAGGAGGGAGATGATGGCTCTCAACATATCATCAGGGAGGCTGCTGATGAAGTCTAGCCCTGCTGGAGTCGCTTGCGGTTCTAGCTCGCCCCGCCTCCGCTTGTTGGCAGCCCCGTTCTCCACCTCCGGAGTCTCCTTGTCAGCGGCGCTTTCTGATAGAAGTGGGAGTACATGGAATATTTAGTTAAAACAGGGCAATAGAAAAGAGTATTGGTAACTAGAAGTTATTAGGTAGGAATATAGTAAGAAAAGGGAATAAAAATTGGTTGCTTAAATACTACACAATTCATTTGACATTGCTGGGTAAGTCAACATGCAGATAGTTGAAAACAAAACTTACTTCGAACAAAGTCTGGACGGATGATTTTGTCGGGGAAGTTAGCATATATCTCATGACCAGGCCCTTTTATGTGCAGTGCAATTTTAGTGCCAGCTTTCAGTACATAAAAGTTTGCAATTTCTTTCCAAAATCTAGTGCCAAAATAGGAGTCACCATGTTCATCAAGTCTTACAGTAGCAACGATTGTAAATCCATGGTTTGTGTGCAGTATGACATTCGTTGAGCCTTGATCTATGTAAAGGGAAAAATTGTGCACTACATAATCTGTTGCATAGCAAGGGATGTTCTACAGAAAATGGTAGGATTGTTAAAGAAAATATGGTAACATGCAAATATGGGTCCAAATTGAAAGAACTGTACAGCAGTTGAAATCGAAGGACAAAAATCTATAATTAAACAGATAGGGTAAACATGATGTTATGGAAATATGAGAGTAATCGAAAGAACACTACATCATTAATTTGCCGAATATAGAAAGAAGAGGGGAAAATCCCTTTGACGTATATGGTGCATGTGGCACCTTTTATCCAAATGTAGCAATATTTAGAATATGTTCAGGGAAGTAGGCCATGCCAACCGATTTAGGGTGAGATTGAACATACCGCGCGCGTCCTCAAGTTATCTGGTACGGTGAGATTGAATCTCTGGCGGCGGTCGCAAAGTCCTGAAGTGTCGGCGCACTATACATTCTATGAATGAAAGAAAACCCTCAAATCAGCTCGAATAAAAATGAATTCACGACGATTTCCGCCGGGTGATTAAAGGAGGCAGATGAACTGGGATAAGAGATGAGATAATATCTCGTTAAATTAGTTACCTTGTCATCCATGAGAAAGAACCCTCAGTACGGCAGATTCCCCAGCCGAGCGGAGTTGGGTCGGCCGCGAACAGCGTCGAGAAAGTCGATGGCGATAGGCGGCGGCAAGCGGAAGTGGCGAAATGCGGTGGGCTTTGCCGGCAGCCTGGCGGCGGTGGCAGGTGTCGAGCTAAGTGTTTACCGCCGTGATAGGCGGTGCCATGGTATAGACGCGGAGGAGCTTGTGCAGGTGTGAATGGGGAACGTACCGGAGGGGCCGAGGGGGTGGCGGGCGGGGTGAGGGTTTTTGTGACGTGGGGATGGTGAGGGTTTTCTTTTTTCTTTTTTGAATTGGTGGTGAGGGTTTTATGCCCCACAAAGAATTTTGGGGGCGACGGTTTGCTAGAGCAAACCGTGTGTGATTGATGCAGCAGGCAAAATGAAAGTCATTACACCCGGTTCCAATTTTGGGAACCGTGTGTGATTGACGTACTACCTCCGTCCTGGTTTATTGGCCCCCTTTGTAATTTTTACCAAATTTTGACGAAATATTTAACATACTCAGACTTAGATAATAAGCGTACACGTACGTAAGCATAGTTCAACCATAATTACATAGTTCAACCGTCATTAAGCATACTCAAGTGTACATAGTTCGATCCATCCCACATGTCATCTCACATGCCGGCACGATCCTGAAGCTTCTCTAGTTACTCGGCGTACGCGCTGTGCGCCACCCTGCGAGAATACTTCTGCTTGAAGGAGGCAACGGCCCGTCCTCTTGCATGCGCCAGAACACTTAGATACGCATCATGAAGCTTGTGGTTGCAAAATGTGCATCGATAGCCGCCGTTCCAGGTCCTAATACGCCTGTTATGCATTCCGCATAAAGCTCCCTCAGGATTTGCCTCTTGTACCTCCTCTGGCCATCTTCATCCTCGCTGTCCACATCGTCAGACAGCACCTATACAAATAGTAAAACAAATTTGGCATCAAATCAATGATTACATGCCGTGAAGTAGGATTAGGAATTTATGGCTATTTATTTATACATATCCAGAGATTATGGTTCGATTTTTAAGCACACTCGTCTATGTACAGACCAATCTTGAAGAAAATAATGGCACAAACATATGTAGGTCATTCAAAATCAATTGTCAAGCCCTGGCTAGGAATTATTAGCACGAACACTAACCCTAGTTGGATTACTAGCAGAAATCATTTGCACAGATGAAACGACTAATCACTTATCACCTGTACCATTCAAACAATCAATACACTACACGGATCTAACGAAACTTACTCAGATTTCATGGATTGGGAGAAAATAACCATAGGATTTGTATTCCAAAAAGGGGGAGGCAGGAGTAACCAGAGAAACCCTATGATCTATTTGACACATAAATGGGTATAGATGACTAACCAGCTGTCCGTCGTCGTCGGAGTCGTCGTCGGAGTGGTCGTCGGAGTCGTTGCCGGAGTGGTCGTCGGAGTCGGTGTGGAACTCCGCCTCCGACTGTGGAAGCTCGACGCCGTCGACGACGTCAGGGTGCAGCGATAACTCGCCGACGGTGACGGCAACCTCTGTCTCCATCTCCACGCCGTGCTCCGGTGCTTTAGCATCCCCGGCGTCGCCACTCCCTCCGATGGGGCGCTTCGGCGGCATCCTCATACACTGACGGCTTTGAGGACTGAGAGCGGCGTCGAGGATGCAAGCGGAGGGAGAGGATTGTGTGTGTGTAGCGAGGATGGGGGGTGCGGCCGCTCGGGCGCACCATTAATATGGAGTAGTGGGAGTTGTGGGAGAGAGGCGGGCGGCGGTCAAAGCGATGGTCGCCTCCCGGTGAGCTTGCGCACCGGACTGCTGGCATGCCTACCAAAGTTTCACATAGCTACTCGCACGCCTCCCGATGACACTATGCAGCGAGCACGCCTCTGTCAATTCACACACCTGCACACATGCCTCCCCGTCTGCCTGCACGGCGGACTGCTCGCATGCGTCCCGTCAAATCACGCCTGCTTGCACGGCACACGGGTCGCGCGGCGGCACGTATATTGTTTTTCTATTTGGATGATTAATGCTGTCGCTTTATTGCTTAACCGAAGCATGACACGTATCCATTGTTGGTCTAACACTCACGGTTCAAATAAATAGTCTGTTTGGGATATTGGTTCCCAATTATTAATAATCTCCCGTGTGTAATTAGATAAAGATTACATCAAAACTGGTCTCAAATTTGACAAAAAAGGTACAATGCCACTTTGTATTGGTGTCCATATGACAACATGATAAGTTTCATGAACTTCAAATAAGTTTTGGATGTACTAGAATTTAAAAATCAAGATTCTCAATGTTTGAAATTTGTTGCACGGGTAGTAAACATGCACCCAGTGAGACACATGTGTTTTTCCAATCCATTTAGGTGCACTGTCACGTGTGCATGTAGCTCAAATTTGATTTTTGCACATTATACCTGTAGAAAATCAATCAATCAATGTACTAAAACGTCTTAATGATCTCTGTGATTTTTTTGAAATTAAAATGTCCCTCCTTTGGTAACATACATGTTCACCGCGGGATAATTAATTTAACATGCATCGTAGTTGCGGTGGATTCGCGGTGTGTGTGTGGGTGTGTGCGTCTGGGGGTGGCGGGTGGCTCGCAGTACACTACGAGTTGTGAGCCACCGAGTGGGTTGGCCGTTTTGTTAGGAAGGCCGATGCCACATCAGAGTCGTGAAATCGTTATTTAAAACATTACACAACCCTTTCATACATAAATGTTTTGGCCACATGCAGTCGATAGTTGTCCTACACGACACTTGATACTCGCGTGTGATGCTTTCTGTGGGCCCGCGAGGTTGTCATCCATCACTTTGATGAACAGCCGACAGTGAGGTTAATTTGACCAGCAAGGTAGAATCTTTTTTGTTTGTGTTATGGTGGTATATAGTACTCGTCGAAGAGGTGGGAGGGGACTAGCATATATACTATACGTACGCGTCCGTGAACAAGTACACCTTACTCAGTTCCGGGACTTTTTGGTTTCGGAGGCACGTGCCACATCAAAATTGTGAAATTGGTTATTCAAACATCACACAACACCTTTTTGGGCCACATGCATATCCTAGCTAGGACACTCACGTGTGACGCTTCCATCTGTGGGCCCACGAGGCCATCATCGATGCATGCATGCATCACTTTGACCTACATCGGGAGAGGTTAATTAATTTCACCATCGATGAGGATTCTTTTGGGTTGTACATATATTACGGCAGGGGCATATAGTATACGGTGAAGAGGGGGGAAGGGGACCATCATATGTAGTACGCTTGATATGAACCTCGCTCTGTGTGGGTGCATGGTTTACGGTTTTTGAGGCATGTGGCACATCAAAGTTGTGCATTTTGGGTATTCAACATATATACGTCTGGCCCACATGCAAAGCGGTGGTGGTTGTCCTCTCGCACCCACTTAAGCGGTTATTAGTGATATCGATGCTTTCCATCTGTGGGCCCTCTTGGTCCATCACTACTTTTTGCCTGACAACAAGAGAGGTTAATTTGACTTAGGAGGGGATTATTATTTTTGCTCTAGGATGACATGCATGATACAGTTTGAGAACACACACATGCATGTGTACGCATGAATCCCTCCCATCGAGTCGAAGTGGCTAGTACAACGACACATCATGAACCGATCTCGCTCTGTGCGGGGAGCTAGTGTACGATTTTTGACGCACGCGCCAAATCAATGTTGTGTATTCAAACATGCATGCATGCATCACCTCCGTACATATGCATGTAGTGGTTGCCTTCGAACGGTACACTCCCTCGCGTGGTTATCGGCGACAAGCCTATATATTCGTGGGCCCGCGTGGACATCCATGATCACCTTGACCAACAACAAGATAGGTTACCATGGCGGATTCTTCATTTGGTTCGTGTTATCGTAGTATAGGTCATGGTGAGATTTAGACCTTAAGTTTGAGCGCATATACTATGCACGCATGCATGCATGAATCCCCGTCGTTGGCTTGAAGTGTGTGTAACATACATATGCATCGTCAACCTAACCCTCACTCAGTGTGGGGATTTCTAGTTCGAAATCACGATGCCACACATCAAAGTTGTTCCATTGTTACTCAAAAGCACACCTCTCCATACATATGTTTGGGCCACATGCGTGCTGTGGTTGTCTTCGGGGACTAGCTACTTGCGTGATTATTGGCGAGCTAGCCCATCTTCGGGGTTGCATGGACGGCCATCACTTTGACCAACAACAAGAGAGATGTTGTACGACCAAGGTGGATTATTCTTGGTCCGTTTTACTATCCATCTTGGTGAGATATGCCTCTCTGGCCCGCCGACTGAAAGTGTGTTTGTGTGTGTGTGGGTGGGGGGTTGCTACTTCGCACTTTGCTAGGTGAACCTCGGTTGGGGGGCATGC